>NW_026989343.1:0-108309 GCF_030222135.1 Aotus nancymaae
AGAGCAGATTAACCCTTTAAGTTGAATGCACACATTCACAACCATTCTGTTAGATAGCTCCGTTTTGGTTTTAGAAACAGATATTTCTCTTTACAGCATTTACTCCCATACACTCTGGAATATCGAAATGCAGCTCCTAGAATAAACGTGTTTCAAACTCGCTGAATCCAAACATAGATTCAACGACCTTTGGTGAACGAACACACTGCAGAGCAGTTTGAAAGAAACGTTCCCTCTGAGTTTTAGACGCAGTCTTACTGCTATTTCTTATAGGCCGGTATTTTGCTGGAAATGTCTATTTGAGAATCTACACAGAAATGTTTTCTAAACTGCTGCATACAAACAGCAGTTTAGCTCAGTAAGTTGAATGCACACATTGACAACCATTCCATTAGATCATCCGTTTTTCTTTTGGAACGAGACATTTGTCTTTACATCTTATACTCCAGTATACTCTGGAATAGGCAAACACAGCTCCTGGAAGAAACGTGTTGCTAATTAGCTGAATCTGAACATATATTCAAGTCTCTTATATGAATGAACACACAGCAGAGCAGTTTGAAAACAGTTTCGTCCATGTTAAAGATGCAGTCTTACTGCTATTTCCTTTAGGCTGGTGTTTTGCTGGAAAGGCCTGTATGAGAATTTGCATATAAAGGGTTTCTAAAGTGCTGCATGAGAAGAGCAGTTTACCTCTTTAAGCCAAAGGCACACATTCACAACCACTCTGCTAGATAGATCCATTTTGGTTTTAGAAACAGATATTTCTCTTTACAGCATATACTCCCATTCATTCCGGAATATCCAAAGACAGCTCCTAGAATAAACGTGTTTCTATCTCGCTGAATCTAAACATAGATTAAACTCCCTTAGGTCAAAGAACACACGGCCGAGCAGGTTGAAAGAAACGTTTCTTCTGAGTTTTAGACGCAGTCTTAATGCTCTTTCTTATATATGCCGGTACCGGGCCGGAAAGGCCTGTTTTCAGACTCTGCACAGAAAGTGTTTGCAGACTGCTGAATCCACACACGGGTTTAACTCTGGAAGTTGAGTGCACACATTGACAACCGTTCTGTTAGATAGCTGCGTTTTGGATTTAGAAGCAGATATTTCCCTGTGCCTACTGCCGTTTCTTCCAAATGCCGGTATTGGGCTGAAAACGCCTGTTTTGGGACTCTGCAGAGAAAGTGTATGCAGACTGCTGAATCCACACACGGGTTTAACTCTGGAAGTTGAGTGCACACATTGACAACCGTTCTGTTAGATAGCTGCGTTTTGGATTTAGAAGCAGATATTTCCCTGTGCTTACTGCTGTTTCTTCCATATGCCGGTAATGGGCTGAAAACGCCTGTTTTGGGACTCTGCAGAGAAAGTCTCTGCAGACTGCTGAATCCACACACGGGTTTAACTCTGGAAGTTGAGTGCACACATTGACAACCGTTCTGTTAGATAGCTGCGTTTTGGATTTAGAAGCAGATATTTCCCTGTGCTTACTGCTGTTTCTTCCATATGCCGGTAATGGGCTGAAAACGCCTGTTTTGGGACTCTGCAGAGAAAGTCTCTGCAGACTGCTGAATCCACACACGGGTTTAACTCTGGAAGTTGAGTGCACACATTGACAACCGTTCTGTTAGATAGCTGCGTTTTGGATTTAGAAGCAGATATTTCCCTGTGCTTACTGCTGTTTCTTCCATATGCCGGTATTGGGCTGAAAACGCCTGTTTTGGGACTCTGCACAGAAAGTGTTTGCAGACTGCTGAATCCACACACGAGTTCATCTCTGGAAGGTGAATGCACGCATTGACAACCATTCAGTTACATAGCTGCCTTTTGGTTTTAGAAGAAGTTATTTCTCTTTACAGCATATACTCTCATTCACTCTGGAATATCCAAACGCAGCTCCTAAAAGAAACGGGTTTCTACGTATAATCAGATATTTCCCTTTACATCTTGTACCCCAGTACACTCTGATATATGCAAACGCAGCTCCTGGAAGAAACGTGTTTGTAACTCGCTGAATCTGAGCATATATTGAAGTCTCTTAGGTGAATGAACACGCAGCAGAGGAGTTTGAAAAAAACATTTCTTCCATGTTATAGATGCACTGTTACTGCTATTGCTTTTAGGCTGGTGTTTTCCTGGAAATGTTGGTTTTGGAATTTCCATACAAATGGTTTGTAAACTGCTGCATAAGTGGAGCAGTTTAATTCGTTAAGTTGAATGCCCTCATTCACAATCATTCTGTTAGCTAGCTCCGTTTTGGTTTTAGAAGCCTGTGTTTCTAGTTACAGCATATACTCCCATTCATTCTGGAATAGCCAAACGCAGCTCCCAGAATAGACGTGTTTCTAAGTCGCTGAATCTAAACATAGATTCAACTCCCTTAGGTGAACGAACACACAGCACAGCAGTTTGAAAGAAACGTTTTATTTGAGTTTTAGACGCAGTCTTATTGCTATTTCTTAGAGGCCGGTATTTTGCTGGGAATGTCTGTTTTAGAATCTGCACAAAAATCTTTTCTAAACTGCTGCATAGAAACAACAGTTTATCTCAATAAGCTGAATGCACACAGTGACAACCATTCTGTTAGATGGCTCCGTGTTTGTTTTAGAACCAGATATTTCACTTTAAACCTTATACTCCAGTACACTCTGGAATATGCAAATGCAGCTCCTGGAAGAAACGTGTTTCTTACTCGCTGAATCTGAACATATACTCAAGACTCTTAGTTGAATGAACACAGAGCAGAGCATTTTGAAGAAAACGTTTCTTCTATGTTATAGATGCAGTCTTACTGCTACTTCTTTTAGGCTGGTGTTTTGCTGCAAATGTTGATTTTAGAATTTGCATATAAAGGGTTTCTAAACTGCTGCCTAAGAAGAGCAGATTAACCCTTTAAGTTGAATGCACACATTCACAACCATTCTGTTAGATAGCTCCGTTTTGGTTTTAGAAACAGATATTTCTCTTTACAGCATTTACTCCCATACACTCTGGAATATCGAAATGCAGCTCCTAGAATAAACGTGTTTCAAACTCGCTGAATCCAAACATAGATTCAACGACCTTTGGTGAACGAACACACTGCAGAGCAGTTTGAAAGAAACGTTCCCTCTGAGTTTTAGACGCAGTCTTACTGCTATTTCTTATAGGCCGGTATTTTGCTGGAAATGTCTATTTGAGAATCTACACAGAAATGTTTTCTAAACTGCTGCATACAAACAGCAGTTTAGCTCAGTAAGTTGAATGCACACATTGACAACCATTCCATTAGATCATCCGTTTTTCTTTTGGAACGAGACATTTGTCTTTACATCTTATACTCCAGTATACTCTGGAATAGGCAAACACAGCTCCTGGAAGAAACGTGTTGCTAATTAGCTGAATCTGAACATATATTCAAGTCTCTTATATGAATGAACACACAGCAGAGCAGTTTGAAAACAGTTTCGTCCATGTTAAAGATGCAGTCTTACTGCTATTTCCTTTAGGCTGGTGTTTTGCTGGAAAGGCCTGTATGAGAATTTGCATATAAAGGGTTTCTAAAGTGCTGCATGAGAAGAGCAGTTTACCTCTTTAAGCCAAAGGCACACATTCACAACCACTCTGCTAGATAGATCCATTTTGGTTTTAGAAACAGATATTTCTCTTTACAGCATATACTCCCATTCATTCCGGAATATCCAAAGACAGCTCCTAGAATAAACGTGTTTCTATCTCGCTGAATCTAAACATAGATTAAACTCCCTTAGGTCAAAGAACACACGGCCGAGCAGGTTGAAAGAAACGTTTCTTCTGAGTTTTAGACGCAGTCTTAATGCTCTTTCTTATATATGCCGGTACCGGGCCGGAAAGGCCTGTTTTCAGACTCTGCACAGAAAGTGTTTGCAGACTGCTGAATCCACACACGGGTTTAACTCTGGAAGTTGAGTGCACACATTGACAACCGTTCTGTTAGATAGCTGCGTTTTGGATTTAGAAGCAGATATTTCCCTGTGCCTACTGCCGTTTCTTCCAAATGCCGGTATTGGGCTGAAAACGCCTGTTTTGGGACTCTGCAGAGAAAGTGTATGCAGACTGCTGAATCCACACACGGGTTTAACTCTGGAAGTTGAGTGCACACATTGACAACCGTTCTGTTAGATAGCTGCGTTTTGGATTTAGAAGCAGATATTTCCCTGTGCTTACTGCTGTTTCTTCCATATGCCGGTAATGGGCTGAAAACGCCTGTTTTGGGACTCTGCAGAGAAAGTCTCTGCAGACTGCTGAATCCACACACGGGTTTAACTCTGGAAGTTGAGTGCACACATTGACAACCGTTCTGTTAGATAGCTGCGTTTTGGATTTAGAAGCAGATATTTCCCTGTGCTTACTGCTGTTTCTTCCATATGCCGGTAATGGGCTGAAAACGCCTGTTTTGGGACTCTGCAGAGAAAGTCTCTGCAGACTGCTGAATCCACACACGGGTTTAACTCTGGAAGTTGAGTGCACACATTGACAACCGTTCTGTTAGATAGCTGCGTTTTGGATTTAGAAGCAGATATTTCCCTGTGCTTACTGCTGTTTCTTCCATATGCCGGTATTGGGCTGAAAACGCCTGTTTTGGGACTCTGCACAGAAAGTGTTTGCAGACTGCTGAATCCACACACGAGTTCATCTCTGGAAGGTGAATGCACGCATTGACAACCATTCAGTTACATAGCTGCCTTTTGGTTTTAGAAGAAGTTATTTCTCTTTACAGCATATACTCTCATTCACTCTGGAATATCCAAACGCAGCTCCTAAAAGAAACGGGTTTCTACGTATAATCAGATATTTCCCTTTACATCTTGTACCCCAGTACACTCTGATATATGCAAACGCAGCTCCTGGAAGAAACGTGTTTGTAACTCGCTGAATCTGAGCATATATTGAAGTCTCTTAGGTGAATGAACACGCAGCAGAGGAGTTTGAAAAAAACATTTCTTCCATGTTATAGATGCACTGTTACTGCTATTGCTTTTAGGCTGGTGTTTTCCTGGAAATGTTGGTTTTGGAATTTCCATACAAATGGTTTGTAAACTGCTGCATAAGTGGAGCAGTTTAATTCGTTAAGTTGAATGCCCTCATTCACAATCATTCTGTTAGCTAGCTCCGTTTTGGTTTTAGAAGCCTGTGTTTCTAGTTACAGCATATACTCCCATTCATTCTGGAATAGCCAAACGCAGCTCCCAGAATAGACGTGTTTCTAAGTCGCTGAATCTAAACATAGATTCAACTCCCTTAGGTGAACGAACACACAGCACAGCAGTTTGAAAGAAACGTTTTATTTGAGTTTTAGACGCAGTCTTATTGCTATTTCTTAGAGGCCGGTATTTTGCTGGGAATGTCTGTTTTAGAATCTGCACAAAAATCTTTTCTAAACTGCTGCATAGAAACAACAGTTTATCTCAATAAGCTGAATGCACACAGTGACAACCATTCTGTTAGATGGCTCCGTGTTTGTTTTAGAACCAGATATTTCACTTTAAACCTTATACTCCAGTACACTCTGGAATATGCAAATGCAGCTCCTGGAAGAAACGTGTTTCTTACTCGCTGAATCTGAACATATACTCAAGACTCTTAGTTGAATGAACACAGAGCAGAGCATTTTGAAGAAAACGTTTCTTCTATGTTATAGATGCAGTCTTACTGCTACTTCTTTTAGGCTGGTGTTTTGCTGCAAATGTTGATTTTAGAATTTGCATATAAAGGGTTTCTAAACTGCTGCCTAAGAAGAGCAGATTAACCCTTTAAGTTGAATGCACACATTCACAACCATTCTGTTAGATAGCTCCGTTTTGGTTTTAGAAACAGATATTTCTCTTTACAGCATTTACTCCCATACACTCTGGAATATCGAAATGCAGCTCCTAGAATAAACGTGTTTCAAACTCGCTGAATCCAAACATAGATTCAACGACCTTTGGTGAACGAACACACTGCAGAGCAGTTTGAAAGAAACGTTCCCTCTGAGTTTTAGACGCAGTCTTACTGCTATTTCTTATAGGCCGGTATTTTGCTGGAAATGTCTATTTGAGAATCTACACAGAAATGTTTTCTAAACTGCTGCATACAAACAGCAGTTTAGCTCAGTAAGTTGAATGCACACATTGACAACCATTCCATTAGATCATCCGTTTTTCTTTTGGAACGAGACATTTGTCTTTACATCTTATACTCCAGTATACTCTGGAATAGGCAAACACAGCTCCTGGAAGAAACGTGTTGCTAATTAGCTGAATCTGAACATATATTCAAGTCTCTTATATGAATGAACACACAGCAGAGCAGTTTGAAAACAGTTTCGTCCATGTTAAAGATGCAGTCTTACTGCTATTTCCTTTAGGCTGGTGTTTTGCTGGAAAGGCCTGTATGAGAATTTGCATATAAAGGGTTTCTAAAGTGCTGCATGAGAAGAGCAGTTTACCTCTTTAAGCCAAAGGCACACATTCACAACCACTCTGTTGGATAGATCCATTTTGGTTTTAGAAACAGATATTTCTCTTTACAGCATATACTCCCATTCATTCCGGAATATCCAAAGACAGCTCCTAGAATAAACGTGTTTCTATCTCGCTGAATCTAAACATAGATTAAACTCCCTTAGGTCAAAGAACACACGGCCGAGCAGGTTGAAAGAAACGTTTCTTCTGAGTTTTAGACGCAGTCT
This sequence comes from Aotus nancymaae, assembly GCF_030222135.1. Taxonomy (NCBI): domain Eukaryota; kingdom Metazoa; phylum Chordata; class Mammalia; order Primates; family Aotidae; genus Aotus; species Aotus nancymaae. The sequence continues at coordinate 6,695 of NW_026989343.1, forward strand.
TAATGCTCTTTCTTATATATGCCGGTACCGGGCCGGAAAGGCCTGTTTTCAGACTCTGCACAGAAAGTGTTTGCAGACTGCTGAATCCACACACGGGTTTAACTCTGGAAGTTGAGTGCACACATTGACAACCGTTCTGTTAGATAGCTGCGTTTTGGATTTAGAAGCAGATATTTCCCTGTGCCTACTGCCGTTTCTTCCAAATGCCGGTATTGGGCTGAAAACGCCTGTTTTGGGACTCTGCAGAGAAAGTGTTTGCAGACTGCTGAATCCACACACGGGTTTAACTCTGGAAGTTGAGTGCACACATTGACAACCGTTCTGTTAGATAGCTGCGTTTTGGATTTAGAAGCAGATATTTCCCTGTGCCTACTGCCGTTTCTTCCAAATGCCGGTATTGGGCTGAAAACGCCTGTTTTGGGACTCTGCAGAGAAAGTCTCTGCAGACTGCTGAATCCACACACGGGTTTAACTCTGGAAGTTGAGTGCACACATTGACAACCGTTCTGTTAGATAGCTGCGTTTTGGATTTAGAAGCAGATATTTCCCTGTGCTTACTGCTGTTTCTTCCATATGCCGGTAATGGGCTGAAAACGCCTGTCTTGGGACTCTGCAGAGAAAGTCTCTGCAGACTGCTGAATCCACACACGGGTTTAACTCTGGAAGTTGAGTGCACACATTGACAACCGTTCTGTTAGATAGCTGCGTTTTGGATTTAGAAGCAGATATTTCCCTGTGCTTACTGCTGTTTCTTCCATATGCCGGTAATGGGTTGAAAACGCCTGTTTTGGGACTCTGCAGAGAAAGTGTTTGCAGACTGCTGAATCCACACACGGGTTTAACTCTGGAAGTTGAGTGCACACATTGACAACCGTTCTGTTAGATAGCTGCGTTTTGGATTTAGAAGCAGATATTTCCCTGTGCTTACTGCTGTTTCTTCCATATGCCGGTAATGGGTTGAAAACGCCTGTTTTGGGACTCTGCAGAGAAAGTGTTTGCAGACTGCTGAATCCACACACGGGTTTAACTCTGGAAGTTGAGTGCACACATTGACAACCGTTCTGTTAGATAGCTGCGTTTTGGATTTAGAAGCAGATATTTCCCTGTGCTTACTGCTGTTTCTTCCATATGCCGGTAATGGGCTGAAAACGCCTGTTTTGGGACTCTGCAGAGAAAGTCTCTGCAGACTGCTGAATCCACACACGGGTTTAACTCTGGAAGTTGAGTGCACACATTGACAACCGTTCTGTTAGATAGCTGCGTTTTGGATTTAGAAGCAGATATTTCCCTGTGCTTACTGCTGTTTCTTCCATATGCCGGTAATGGGCTGAAAACGCCTGTTTTGGGACTCTGCAGAGAAAGTCTCTGCAGACTGCTGAATCCACACACGGGTTTATCTCTGCAAGTTGAGTGCACACATTGACAACCGTTCTGTTAGATAGCTGCGTTTTGGATTTAGAAGCAGATATTTCCTTGTGCTTACTGCTGTTTCTTCCATATGCCGGTAATGGGCTGAAAACGCCTGTTTTGGGACTCTGCAGAGAAAGTCTCTGCAGACTGCTGAATCCACACACGGGTTTAACTCTGGAAGTTGAGTGCACACATTGACAACCGTTCTGTTAGATAGCTGCGTTTTGGATTTAGAAGCAGATATTTCCCTGTGCTTACTGCTGTTTCTTCCATATGCCGGTAATGGGCTGAAAACGCCTGTCTTGGGACTCTGCAGAGAAAGTCTCTGCAGACTGCTGAATCCATACACGGGTTTAACTCTGGAAGTTGAGTGCACACATTGACAACCGTTCTGTTAGATCGCTGCGTTTTGGATTTAGAAGCAGATATTTCCCTGTGCTTACTGCTGTTTCTTCCATATGCCGGTAATGGGCTGAAAACGCCTGTTTTGGGACTATGCAGAGAAAGTCTCTGCAGACTGCTGAATCCACACACGGGTTTAACTCTGGAAGTTGAGTGCACACATTGACAACCGTTCTGTTAGATAGCTGCGTTTTGGATTTAGAAGCAGATATTTCCCTGTGCTTACTGCTGTTTCTTCCATATGCCGGTAATGGGCTGAAAACGCCTGTTTTGGGACTCTGCAGAGAAAGTCTCTGCAGACTGCTGAATCCACACACGGGTTTAACTCTGGAAGTTGAGTGCACACATTGACAACCGTTCTGTTAGATAGCTGCGTTTTGGATTTAGAAGCAGATATTTCCCTGTGCTTACTGCTGTTTCTTCCATATGCCGGTAATGGGCTGAAAACGCCTGTCTTGGGACTCTGCAGAGAAAGTCTCTGCAGACTGCTGAATCCACACACGGGTTTAACTCTGGAAGTTGAGTGCACACATTGACAACCGTTCTGTTAGATAGCTGCGTTTTGGATTTAGAAGCAGATATTTCCCTGTGCTTACTGCTGTTTCTTCCATATGCCGGTAATGGGCTGAAAACGCCTGTTTTGGGACTCTGCAGAGAAAGTCTCTGCAGACTGCTGAATCCACACACGGGTTTAACTCTGGAAGTTGAGTGCACACATTGACAACCGTTCTGTTAGATAGCTGCGTTTTGGATTTAGAAGCAGATATTTCCCTGTGCTTACTGCTGTTTCTTCCATATGCCGGTAATGGGCTGAAAACGCCTGTTTTGGGTCTCTGCAGAGAAAGTCTCTGCAGACTGCTGAATCCACACACGGGTTTAACTCTGGAAGTTGAGTGCACACATTGACAACCGTTCTGTTAGATAGCTGCGTTTTGGATTTAGAAGCAGATATTTCCCTGTGCTTACTGCTGTTTCTTCCATATGCCGGTAATGGGCTGAAAACGCCTGTTTTGGGACTCTGCAGAGAAAGTCTCTGCAGACTGCTGAATCCACACACGGGTTTAACTCTGGAAGTTGAGTGCACACATTGACAACCGTTCTGTTAGATAGCTGCGTTTTGGATTTAGAAGCAGATATTTCCCTGTGCTTACTGCTGTTTCTTCCATATGCCGGTAATGGGCTGAAAACGCCTGTCTTGGGACTCTGCAGAGAAAGTCTCTGCAGACTGCTGAATCCACACACGGGTTTAACTCTGGAAGTTGAGTGCACACATTGACAACCGTTCTGTTAGATAGCTGCGTTTTGGATTTAGAAGCAGATATTTCCCTGTGCTTACTGCTGTTTCTTCCATATGCCGGTAATGGGCTGAAAACGCCTGTTTTGGGACTCTGCAGAGAAAGTCTCTGCAGACTGCTGAATCCACACACGGGTTTATCTCTGCAAGTTGAGTGAACACATTGACAACCGTTCTGTTAGATAGCTGCGTTTTGGATTTAGAAGCAGATATTTCCTTGTGCTTACTGCTGTTTCTTCCATATGCCGGTAATGGGCTGAAAACGCCTGTTTTGGGACTCTGCAGAGAAAGTCTCTGCAGACTGCTGAATCCACACACGGGTTTAACTCTGGAAGTTGAGTGCACACATTGACAACCGTTCTGTTAGATAGCTGCGTTTTGGATTTAGAAGCAGATATTTCCCTGTGCTTACTGCTGTTTCCTCCATATGCCGGTAATGGGCTGAAAACGCCTGTCTTGGGACTCTGCAGAGAAAGTCTCTGCAGACTGCTGAATCCACACACGGGTTTAACTCTGGAAGTTGAGTGCACACATTGACAACCGTTCTGTTAGATAGCTGCGTTTTGGATTTAGAAGCAGATATTTCCCTGTGCTTACTGCTGTTTCTTCCATATGCCGGTAATGGGCTGAAAACGCCTGTTTTGGGACTCTGCAGAGAAAGTCTCTGCAGACTGCTGAATCCACACACGGGTTTAACTCTGGAAGTTGAGTGCACACATTGACAACCGTTCTGTTAGATAGCTGCGTTTTGGATTTAGAAGCAGATATTTCCTTGTGCTTACTGCTGTTTCTTCCATATGCCGGTAATGGGCTGAAAACGCCTGTTTTGGGACTCTGCAGAGAAAGTCTCTGCAGACTGCTGAATCCACACACGGGTTTAACTCTGGAAGTTGAGTGCACACATTGACAACCGTTCTGTTAGATAGCTGCGTTTTGGATTTAGAAGCAGATATTTCCCTGTGCTTACTGCTGTTTCTTCCATATGCCGGTAATGGGCTGAAAACGCCTGTCTTGGGACTCTGCAGAGAAAGTCTCTGCAGACTGCTGAATCCATACACGGGTTTAACTCTGGAAGTTGAGTGCACACATTGACAACCGTTCTGTTAGATCGCTGCGTTTTGGATTTAGAAGCAGATATTTCCCTGTGCTTACTGCTGTTTCTTCCATATGCCGGTAATGGGCTGAAAACGCCTGTTTTGGGACTATGCAGAGAAAGTCTCTGCAGACTGCTGAATCCACACACGGGTTTAACTCTGGAAGTTGAGTGCACACATTGACAACCGTTCTGTTAGATAGCTGCGTTTTGGATTTAGAAGCAGATATTTCCCTGTGCTTACTGCTGTTTCTTCCATATGCCGGTAATGGGCTGAAAACGCCTGTTTTGGGACTCTGCAGAGAAAGTCTCTGCAGACTGCTGAATCCACACACGGGTTTAACTCTGGAAGTTGAGTGCACACATTGACAACCGTTCTCTTAGATAGCTGCGTTTTGGATTTAGAAGCAGATATTTCCCTGTGCTTACTGCTGTTTCTTCCATATGCCGGTAATGGGCTGAAAACGCCTGTCTTGGGACTCTGCAGAGAAAGTCTCTGCAGACTGCTGAATCCACACACGGGTTTAACTCTGGAAGTTGAGTGCACACATTGACAACCGTTCTGTTAGATAGCTGCGTTTTGGATTTAGAAGCAGATATTTCCCTGTGCTTACTGCTGTTTCTTCCATATGCCGGTAATGGGCTGAAAACGCCTGTTTTGGGACTCTGCAGAGAAAGTCTCTGCAGACTGCTGAATCCACACACGGGTTTAACCCTGGAAGTTGAGTGCACACATTGACAACCGTTCTGTTAGATAGCTGCGTTTTGGATTTAGAAGCAGATATTTCCCTGTGCTTACTGCTGTTTCTTCCATATGCCGGTAATGGGCTGAAAACACCTGTTTTGGGACTCTGCAGAGAAAGTCTCTGCAGACTGCTGAATCCACACACGGGTTTAACTCTGGAAGTTGAGTGCACACATTGACAACCGTTCTGTTAGATAGCTGCGTTTTGGATTTAGAAGCAGATATTTCCCTGTGCTTACTGCTGTTTCTTCCATATGCCGGTAATGGGCTGAAAACGCCTGTTTTGGGACTCTGCAGAGAAAGTCTCTGCAGACTGCTGAATCCACACACGGGTTTAACTCTGGAAGTTGAGTGCACACATTGACAACCGTTCTGTTAGATAGCTGCGTTTTGGATTTAGAAGCAGATATTTCCCTGTGCTTACTGCTGTTTCTTCCATATGCCGGTAATGGGCTGAAAACGCCTGTTTTGGGACTCTGCAGAGAAAGTCTCTGCAGACTGCTGAATCCACACACGGGTTTATCTCTGCAAGTTGAGTGCACACATTGACAACCGTTCTGTTAGATAGCTGCGTTTTGGATTTAGAAGCAGATATTTCCTTGTGCTTACTGCTGTTTCTTCCATATGCCGGTAATGGGCTGAAAACGCCTGTTTTGGGACTCTGCAGAGAAAGTCTCTGCAGACTGCTGAATCCACACACGGGTTTAACTCTGGAAGTTGAGTGCACACATTGACAACCGTTCTGTTAGATAGCTGCGTTTTGGATTTAGAAGCAGATATTTCCCTGTGCTTACTGCTGTTTCTTCCATATGCCGGTAATGGGCTGAAAACGCCTGTCTTGGGACTCTGCAGAGAAAGTCTCTGCAGACTGCTGAATCCATACACGGGTTTAACTCTGGAAGTTGAGTGCACACATTGACAACCGTTCTGTTAGATCGCTGCGTTTTGGATTTAGAAGCAGATATTTCCCTGTGCTTACTGCTGTTTCTTCCATATGCCGGTAATGGGCTGAAAACGCCTGTTTTGGGACTATGCAGAGAAAGTCTCTGCAGACTGCTGAATCCACACACGGGTTTAACTCTGGAAGTTGAGTGCACACATTGACAACCGTTCTGTTAGATAGCTGCGTTTTGGATTTAGAAGCAGATATTTCCCTGTGCTTACTGCTGTTTCTTCCATATGCCGGTAATGGGCTGAAAACGCCTGTTTTGGGACTCTGCAGAGAAAGTCTCTGCAGACTGCTGAATCCACACACGGGTTTAACTCTGGAAGTTGAGTGCACACATTGACAACCGTTCTGTTAGATAGCTGCGTTTTGGATTTAGAAGCAGATATTTCCCTGTGCTTACTGCTGTTTCTTCCATATGCCGGTAATGGGCTGAAAACGCCTGTTTTGGGTCTCTGCAGAGAAAGTCTCTGCAGACTGCTGAATCCACACACGGGTTTAACTCTGGAAGTTGAGTGCACACATTGACAACCGTTCTGTTAGATAGCTGCGTTTTGGATTTAGAAGCAGATATTTCCCTGTGCTTACTGCTGTTTCTTCCATATGCCGGTAATGGGCTGAAAACGCCTGTTTTGGGACTCTGCAGAGAAAGTGTCTGCAGACTGCTGAATCCACACACGGGTTTAACTCTGGAAGTTGAGTGCACACATTGACAACCGTTCTGTTAGATAGCTGCGTTTTGGATTTAGAAGCAGATATTTCCCTGTGCTTACTGCTGTTTCTTCCATATGCCGGTAATGGGCTGAAAACGCCTGTTTTGGGACTCTGCAGAGAAAGTGTCTGCAGACTGCTGAATCCACACACGGGTTTAACTCTGGAAGTTGAGTGCACACATTGACAACCGTTCTGTTAGATAGCTGCGTTTTGGATTTAGAAGCAGATATTTCCCTGTGCTTACTGCTGTTTCTTCCATATGCCGGTAATGGGCTGAAAACGCCTGTTTTGGGACTCTGCAGAGAAAGTCTCTGCAGACTGCTGAATCCACACACGGGTTTAACCCTGGAAGTTGAGTGCACACATTGACAACCGTTCTGTTAGATAGCTGCGTTTTGGATTTAGAAGCAGATATTTCCCTGTGCTTACTGCTGTTTCTTCCATATGCCGGTAATGGGTTGAAAACACCTGTTTTGGGACTCTGCAGAGAAAGTCTCTGCAGACTGCTGAATCCACACACGGGTTTAACTCTGGAAGTTGAGTGCACACATTGACAACCGTTCTGTTAGATAGCTGCGTTTTGGATTTAGAAGCAGATATTTCCCTGTGCTTACTGCTGTTTCTTCCATATGCCGGTAATGGGCTGAAAACGCCTGTTTTGGGACTCTGCAGAGAAAGTGTCTGCAGACTGCTGAATCCACACACGGGTTTAACTCTGGAAGTTGAGTGCACACATTGACAACCGTTCTGTTAGATAGCTGCGTTTTGGATTTAGAAGCAGATATTTCCCTGTGCTTACTGCTGTTTCTTCCATATGCCGGTAATGGGCTGAAAACGCCTGTTTTGGGACTCTGCAGAGAAAGTCTCTGCAGACTGCAGAATCCACACACGGGTTTAACTCTGGAAGTTGAGTGCACACATTGACAACCGTTCTGTTAGATAGCTGCGTTTTGGATTTAGAAGCAGATATTTCCCGGTGCTTACTGCTGTTTCTTCCATATGCCGGTAATGGGCTGAAAACGCCTGTTTTGGGACTCTGCAGAGAAAGTCTCTGCAGACTGCTGAATCCACACACGGGTTTATCTCTGCAAGTTGAGTGCACACATTGACAACCGTTCTGTTAGATAGCTGCGTTTTGGATTTAGAAGCAGATATTTCCTTGTGCTTACTGCTGTTTCTTCCATATGCCGGTAATGGGCTGAAAACGCCTGTCTTGGGACTCTGCAGAGAAAGTCTCTGCAGACTGCTGAATCCACACACGGGTTTAACTCTGGAAGTTGAGTGCACACATTGACAACCGTTCTGTTAGATAGCTGCGTTTTGGATTTAGAAGCAGATATTTCCCTGTGCTTACTGCTGTTTCTTCCATATGCCGGTAATGGGCTGAAAACGCCTGTTTTGGGACTCTGCAGAGAAAGTCTCTGCAGACTGCTGAATCCACACACGGGTTTAACTCTGGAAGTTGAGTGCACACATTGACAACCGTTCTGTTAGATAGCTGCGTTTTGGATTTAGAAGCAGATATTTCCCTGTGCTTACTGCTGTTTCTTCCATATGCCGGTAATGGGCTGAAAACGCCTGTTTTGGGACTCTGCAGAGAAAGTCTCTGCAGACTGCTGAATCCACACACGGGTTTATCTCTGCAAGTTGAGTGAACACATTGACAACCGTTCTGTTAGATAGCTGCGTTTTGGATTTAGAAGCAAATATTTCCTTGTGCTTACTGCTGTTTCTTCCATATGCCGGTAATGGACTGAAAACGCCTGTTTTGGGACTCTGCAGAGAAAGTCTCTGCAGACTGCTGAATCCACACACGGGTTTAACTCTGGAAGTTGAGTGCACACATTGACAACCGTTCTGTTAGATAGCTGCGTTTTGGATTTAGAAGCAGATATTTCCCTGTGCTTACTGCTGTTTCTTCCATATGCCGGTAATGGGCTGAAAACGCCTGTCTTGGGACTCTGCAGAGAAAGTCTCTGCAGACTGCTGAATCCACACACGGGTTTAACTCTGGAAGTTGAGTGCACACATTGACAACCGTTCTGTTAGATAGCTGCGTTTTGGATTTAGAAGCAGATATTTCCCTGTGCTTACTGCTGTTTCTTCCATATGCCGGTAATGGGCTGAAAACGCCTGTTTTGGGACTCTGCAGAGAAAGTGTCTGCAGACTGCTGAATCCACACACGGGTTTAACTCTGGAAGTTGAGTGCACACATTGACAACCGTTCTGTTAGATAGCTGCGTTTTGGATTTAGAAGCAGATATTTCCCTGTGCTTACTGCTGTTTCTTCCATATGCCGGTAATGGGCTGAAAACGCCTGTTTTGGGACTCTGCAGAGAAAGTCTCTGCAGACTGCTGAATCCACACACGGGTTTAACTCTGGAAGTTGAGTGCACACATTGACAACCGTTCTGTTAGATAGCTGCGTTTTGGATTTAGAAGCAGATATTTCCCTGTGCTTACTGCTGTTTCTTCCATATGCCGGTAATGGGCTGAAAACGCCTGTTTTGGGACTCTGCAGAGAAAGTCTCTGCAGACTGCTGAATCCACACACGGGTTTATCTCTGCAAGTTGAGTGCACACATTGACAACCGTTCTGTTAGATAGCTGCGTTTTGGATTTAGAAGCAGATATTTCCTTGTGCTTACTGCTGTTTCTTCCATATGCCGGTAATGGGCTGAAAACGCCTGTTTTGGGACTCTGCAGAGAAAGTCTCTGCAGACTGCTGAATCCACACACGGGTTTAACTCTGGAAGTTGAGTGCACACATTGACAACCGTTCTGTTAGATAGCTGCGTTTTGGATTTAGAAGCAGATATTTCCCTGTGCTTACTGCTGTTTCTTCCATATGCCGGTAATGGGCTGAAAACGCCTGTCTTGGGACTCTGCAGAGAAAGTCTCTGCAGACTGCTGAATCCACACACGGGTTTAACTCTGGAAGTTGAGTGCACACATTGACAACCGTTCTGTTAGATAGCTGCGTTTTGGATTTAGAAGCAGATATTTCCCTGTGCTTACTGCTGTTTCTTCCATATGCCGGTAATGGGCTGAAAACGCCTGTTTTGGGACTCTGCAGAGAAAGTCTCTGCAGACTGCTGAATCCACACACGGGTTTAACTCTGGAAGTTGAGTGCACACATTGACAACCGTTCTGTTAGATAGCTGCGTTTTGGATTTAGAAGCAGATATTTCCCTGTGCTTACTGCTGTTTCTTCCATATGCCGGTAATGGGCTGAAAACGCCTGTTTTGGGACTCTGCAGAGAAAGTGTCTGCAGACTGCTGAATCCACACACGGGTTTAACTCTGGAAGTTGAGTGCACACATTGACAACCGTTCTGTTAGATAGCTGCGTTTTGGATTTAGAAGCAGATATTTCCCTGTGCTTACTGCTGTTTCTTCCATATGCCGGTAATGGGCTGAAAACGCCTGTCTTGGGACTCTGCAGAGAAAGTCTCTGCAGACTGCTGAATCCACACACGGGTTTAACTCTGGAAGTTGAGTGCACACATTGACAACCGTTCTGTTAGATCGCTGCGTTTTGGATTTAGAAGCAGATATTTCCCTGTGCTTACTGCTGTTTCTTCCATATGCCGGTAATGGGCTGAAAACGCCTGTTTTGGGACTATGCAGAGAAAGTCTCTGCAGACTGCTGAATCCACACACGGGTTTAACTCTGGAAGTTGAGTGCACACATTGACAACCGTTCTGTTAGATAGCTGCGTTTTGGATTTAGAAGCAGATATTTCCCTGTGCTTACTGCTGTTTCTTCCATATGCCGGTAATGGGCTGAAAACGCCTGTTTTGGGACTCTGCAGAGAAAGTCTCTGCAGACTGCTGAATCCACACACGGGTTTATCTCTGCAAGTTGAGTGCACACATTGACAACCGTTCTGTTAGATAGCTGCGTTTTGGATTTAGAAGCAGATATTTCCTTGTGCTTACTGCTGTTTCTTCCATATGCCGGTAATGGGCTGAAAACGCCTGTCTTGGGACTCTGCAGAGAAAGTCTCTGCAGACTGCTGAATCCACACACGGGTTTAACTCTGGAAGTTGAGTGCACACATTGACAACCGTTCTGTTAGATAGCTGCGTTTTGGATTTAGAAGCAGATATTTCCCTGTGCTTACTGCTGTTTCTTCCATATGCCGGTAATGGGCTGAAAACGCCTGTTTTGGGACTCTGCAGAGAAAGTCTCTGCAGACTGCTGAATCCACACACGGGTTTAACTCTGGAAGTTGAGTGCACACATTGACAACCGTTCTGTTAGATAGCTGCGTTTTGGATTTAGAAGCAGATATTTCCCTGTGCTTACTGCTGTTTCTTCCATATGCCGGTAATGGGCTGAAAACGCCTGTTTTGGGACTCTGCAGAGAAAGTCTCTGCAGACTGCTGAATCCACACACGGGTTTATCTCTGCAAGTTGAGTGAACACATTGACAACCGTTCTGTTAGATAGCTGCGTTTTGGATTTAGAAGCAGATATTTCCTTGTGCTTACTGCTGTTTCTTCCATATGCCGGTAATGGACTGAAAACGCCTGTTTTGGGACTCTGCAGAGAAAGTCTCTGCAGACTGCTGAATCCACACACGGGTTTAACTCTGGAAGTTGAGTGCACACATTGACAACCGTTCTGTTAGATAGCTGCGTTTTGGATTTAGAAGCAGATATTTCCCTGTGCTTACTGCTGTTTCTTCCATATGCCGGTAATGGGCTGAAAACGCCTGTCTTGGGACTCTGCAGAGAAAGTCTCTGCAGACTGCTGAATCCACACACGGGTTTAACTCTGGAAGTTGAGTGCACACATTGACAACCGTTCTGTTAGATAGCTGCGTTTTGGATTTAGAAGCAGATATTTCCCTGTGCTTACTGCTGTTTCTTCCATATGCCGGTAATGGGCTGAAAACGCCTGTTTTGGGACTCTGCAGAGAAAGTGTCTGCAGACTGCTGAATCCACACACGGGTTTAACTCTGGAAGTTGAGTGCACACATTGACAACCGTTCTGTTAGATAGCTGCGTTTTGGATTTAGAAGCAGATATTTCCCTGTGCTTACTGCTGTTTCTTCCATATGCCGGTAATGGGCTGAAAACGCCTGTTTTGGGACTCTGCAGAGAAAGTCTCTGCAGACTGCTGAATCCACACACGGGTTTAACTCTGGAAGTTGAGTGCACACATTGACAACCGTTCTGTTAGATAGCTGCGTTTTGGATTTAGAAGCAGATATTTCCCGGTGCTTACTGCTGTTTCTTCCATATGCCGGTAATGGGCTGAAAACGCCTGTTTTGGGACTCTGCAGAGAAAGTCTCTGCAGACTGCTGAATCCACACACGGGTTTATCTCTGCAAGTTGAGTGCACACATTGACAACCGTTCTGTTAGATAGCTGCGTTTTGGATTTAGAAGCAGATATTTCCTTGTGCTTACTGCTGTTTCTTCCATATGCCGGTAATGGGCTGAAAACGCCTGTTTTGGGACTCTGCAGAGAAAGTCTCTGCAGACTGCTGAATCCACACACGGGTTTAACTCTGGAAGTTGAGTGCACACATTGACAACCGTTCTGTTAGATAGCTGCGTTTTGGATTTAGAAGCAGATATTTCCCTGTGCTTACTGCTGTTTCTTCCATATGCCGGTAATGGGCTGAAAACGCCTGTCTTGGGACTCTGCAGAGAAAGTCTCTGCAGACTGCTGAATCCACACACGGGTTTAACTCTGGAAGTTGAGTGCACACATTGACAACCGTTCTGTTAGATAGCTGCGTTTTGGATTTAGAAGCAGATATTTCCCTGTGCTTACTGCTGTTTCTTCCATATGCCGGTAATGGGCTGAAAACGCCTGTTTTGGGACTCTGCAGAGAAAGTCTCTGCAGACTGCTGAATCCACACACGGGTTTAACTCTGGAAGTTGAGTGCACACATTGACAACCGTTCTGTTAGATAGCTGCGTTTTGGATTTAGAAGCAGATATTTCCCTGTGCTTACTGCTGTTTCTTCCATATGCCGGTAATGGGCTGAAAACGCCTGTTTTGGGACTCTGCAGAGAAAGTGTCTGCAGACTGCTGAATCCACACACGGGTTTAACTCTGGAAGTTGAGTGCACACATTGACAACCGTTCTGTTAGATAGCTGCGTTTTGGATTTAGAAGCAGATATTTCCCTGTGCTTACTGCTGTTTCTTCCATATGCCGGTAATGGGCTGAAAACGCCTGTCTTGGGACTCTGCAGAGAAAGTCTCTGCAGACTGCTGAATCCACACACGGGTTTAACTCTGGAAGTTGAGTGCACACATTGACAACCGTTCTGTTAGATCGCTGCGTTTTGGATTTAGAAGCAGATATTTCCCTGTGCTTACTGCTGTTTCTTCCATATGCCGGTAATGGGCTGAAAACGCCTGTTTTGGGACTATGCAGAGAAAGTCTCTGCAGACTGCTGAATCCACACACGGGTTTAACTCTGGAAGTTGAGTGCACACATTGACAACCGTTCTGTTAGATAGCTGCGTTTTGGATTTAGAAGCAGATATTTCCCTGTGCTTACTGCTGTTTCTTCCATATGCCGGTAATGGGCTGAAAACGCCTGTTTTGGGACTCTGCAGAGAAAGTGTCTGCAGACTGCTGAATCCACACACGGGTTTAACTCTGGAAGTTGAGTGCACACATTGACAACCGTTCTGTTAGATAGCTGCGTTTTGGATTTAGAAGCAGATATTTCCCTGTGCTTACTGCTGTTTCTTCCATATGCCGGTAATGGGCTGAAAACGCCTGTTTTGGGACTCTGCAGAGAAAGTCTCTGCAGACTGCTGAATCCACACACGGGTTTAACTCTGGAAGTTGAGTGCACACATTGACAACCGTTCTGTTAGATAGCTGCGTTTTGGATTTAGAAGCAGATATTTCCCTGTGCTTACTGCTGTTTCCTCCATATGCCGGTAATGGGCTGAAAACGCCTGTTTTGTGACTCTGCAGAGAAAGTGTTTGCAGACTGCTGAATCCACACACGGGTTTAACTCTGGAAGTTGAGTGCACACATTGACAACCGTTCTGTTAGATAGCTGCGTTTTGGATTTAGAAGCAGATATTTCCCTGTGCTTACTGCTGTTTCTTCCATATGCCGGTAATGGGCTGAAAACGCCTGTTTTGGGACTCTGCAGAGAAAGTCTCTGCAGACTGCTGAATCCACACACGGGTTTAACTCTGGAAGTTGAGTGCACACATTGACAACCGTTCTGTTAGATAGCTGCGTTTTGGATTTAGAAGCAGATATTTCCCTGTGCTTACTGCTGTTTCTTCCATATGCCGGTAATGGGCTGAAAACGCCTGTTTTGGGACTCTGCAGAGAAAGTCTCTGCAGACTGCTGAATCCACACACGGGTTTAACTCTGGAAGTTGAGTGCACACATTGACAACCGTTCTGTTAGATAGCTGCGTTTTGGATTTAGAAGCAGATATTTCCTTGTGCTTACTGCTGTTTCTTCCATATGCCGGTAATGGGCTGAAAACGCCTGTTTTGGGACTCTGCAGAGAAAGTCTCTGCAGACTGCTGAATCCACACACGGGTTTAACTCTGGAAGTTGAGTGCACACATTGACAACCGTTCTGTTAGATAGCTGCGTTTTGGATTTAGAAGCAGATATTTCCCTGTGCTTACTGCTGTTTCTTCCATATGCCGGTAATGGGCTGAAAACGCCTGTCTTGGGACTCTGCAGAGAAAGTCTCTGCAGACTGCTGAATCCACACACGGGTTTAACTCTGGAAGTTGAGTGCACACATTGACAACCGTTCTGTTAGATAGCTGCGTTTTGGATTTAGAAGCAGATATTTCCCTGTGCTTACTGCTGTTTCTTCCATATGCCGGTAATGGGCTGAAAACGCCTGTTTTGGGACTCTGCAGAGAAAGTCTCTGCAGACTGCTGAATCCACACACGGGTTTAACTCTGGAAGTTGAGTGCACACATTGACAACCGTTCTGTTAGATAGCTGCGTTTTGGATTTAGAAGCAGATATTTCCTTGTGCTTACTGCTGTTTCTTCCATATGCCGGTAATGGGCTGAAAACGCCTGTTTTGGGACTCTGCAGAGAAAGTCTCTGCAGACTGCTGAATCCACACACGGGTTTAACTCTGGAAGTTGAGTGCACACATTGACAACCGTTCTGTTAGATAGCTGCGTTTTGGATTTAGAAGCAGATATTTCCCTGTGCTTACTGCTGTTTCTTCCATATGCCGGTAATGGGCTGAAAACGCCTGTCTTGGGACTCTGCAGAGAAAGTCTCTGCAGACTGCTGAATCCATACACGGGTTTAACTCTGGAAGTTGAGTGCACACATTGACAACCGTTCTGTTAGATCGCTGCGTTTTGGATTTAGAAGCAGATATTTCCCTGTGCTTACTGCTGTTTCTTCCATATGCCGGTAATGGGCTGAAAACGCCTGTTTTGGGACTATGCAGAGAAAGTCTCTGCAGACTGCTGAATCCACACACGGGTTTAACTCTGGAAGTTGAGTGCACACATTGACAACCGTTCTGTTAGATAGCTGCGTTTTGGATTTAGAAGCAGATATTTCCCTGTGCTTACTGCTGTTTCTTCCATATGCCGGTAATGGGCTGAAAACGCCTGTTTTGGGACTCTGCAGAGAAAGTCTCTGCAGACTGCTGAATCCACACACGGGTTTAACTCTGGAAGTTGAGTGCACACATTGACAACCGTTCTGTTAGATAGCTGCGTTTTGGATTTAGAAGCAGATATTTCCCTGTGCTTACTGCTGTTTCTTCCATATGCCGGTAATGGGCTGAAAACGCCTGTCTTGGGACTCTGCAGAGAAAGTCTCTGCAGACTGCTGAATCCACACACGGGTTTAACTCTGGAAGTTGAGTGCACACATTGACAACCGTTCTGTTAGATAGCTGCGTTTTGGATTTAGAAGCAGATATTTCCCTGTGCTTACTGCTGTTTCTTCCATATGCCGGTAATGGGCTGAAAACGCCTGTTTTGGGACTCTGCAGAGAAAGTCTCTGCAGACTGCTGAATCCACACACGGGTTTAACTCTGGAAGTTGAGTGCACACATTGACAACCGTTCTGTTAGATAGCTGCGTTTTGGATTTAGAAGCAGATATTTCCCTGTGCTTACTGCTGTTTCTTCCATATGCCGGTAATGGGCTGAAAACGCCTGTTTTGGGTCTCTGCAGAGAAAGTCTCTGCAGACTGCTGAATCCACACACGGGTTTAACTCTGGAAGTTGAGTGCACACATTGACAACCGTTCTGTTAGATAGCTGCGTTTTGGATTTAGAAGCAGATATTTCCCTGTGCTTACTGCTGTTTCTTCCATATGCCGGTAATGGGCTGAAAACGCCTGTTTTGGGACTCTGCAGAGAAAGTCTCTGCAGACTGCTGAATCCACACACGGGTTTAACTCTGGAAGTTGAGTGCACACATTGACAACCGTTCTGTTAGATAGCTGCGTTTTGGATTTAGAAGCAGATATTTCCCTGTGCTTACTGCTGTTTCTTCCATATGCCGGTAATGGGCTGAAAACGCCTGTCTTGGGACTCTGCAGAGAAAGTCTCTGCAGACTGCTGAATCCACACACGGGTTTAACTCTGGAAGTTGAGTGCACACATTGACAACCGTTCTGTTAGATAGCTGCGTTTTGGATTTAGAAGCAGATATTTCCCTGTGCTTACTGCTGTTTCTTCCATATGCCGGTAATGGGCTGAAAACGCCTGTTTTGGGACTCTGCAGAGAAAGTCTCTGCAGACTGCTGAATCCACACACGGGTTTATCTCTGCAAGTTGAGTGCACACATTGACAACCGTTCTGTTAGATAGCTGCGTTTTGGATTTAGAAGCAGATATTTCCTTGTGCTTACTGCTGTTTCTTCCATATGCCGGTAATGGGCTGAAAACGCCTGTTTTGGGACTCTGCAGAGAAAGTCTCTGCAGACTGCTGAATCCACACACGGGTTTAACTCTGGAAGTTGAGTGCACACATTGACAACCGTTCTGTTAGATAGCTGCGTTTTGGATTTAGAAGCAGATATTTCCCTGTGCTTACTGCTGTTTCTTCCATATGCCGGTAATGGGCTGAAAACGCCTGTCTTGGGACTCTGCAGAGAAAGTCTCTGCAGACTGCTGAATCCATACACGGGTTTAACTCTGGAAGTTGAGTGCACACATTGACAACCGTTCTGTTAGATCGCTGCGTTTTGGATTTAGAAGCAGATATTTCCCTGTGCTTACTGCTGTTTCTTCCATATGCCGGTAATGGGCTGAAAACGCCTGTTTTGGGACTATGCAGAGAAAGTCTCTGCAGACTGCTGAATCCACACACGGGTTTAACTCTGGAAGTTGAGTGCACACATTGACAACCGTTCTGTTAGATAGCTGCGTTTTGGATTTAGAAGCAGATATTTCCCTGTGCTTACTGCTGTTTCTTCCATATGCCGGTAATGGGCTGAAAACGCCTGTTTTGGGACTCTGCAGAGAAAGTCTCTGCAGACTGCTGAATCCACACACGGGTTTAACTCTGGAAGTTGAGTGCACACATTGACAACCGTTCTGTTAGATAGCTGCGTTTTGGATTTAGAAGCAGATATTTCCCTGTGCTTACTGCTGTTTCTTCCATATGCCGGTAATGGGCTGAAAACGCCTGTTTTGGGTCTCTGCAGAGAAAGTCTCTGCAGACTGCTGAATCCACACACGGGTTTAACTCTGGAAGTTGAGTGCACACATTGACAACCGTTCTGTTAGATAGCTGCGTTTTGGATTTAGAAGCAGATATTTCCCTGTGCTTACTGCTGTTTCTTCCATATGCCGGTAATGGGCTGAAAACGCCTGTTTTGGGACTCTGCAGAGAAAGTCTCTGCAGACTGCTGAATCCACACACGGGTTTAACTCTGGAAGTTGAGTGCACACATTGACAACCGTTCTGTTAGATAGCTGCGTTTTGGATTTAGAAGCAGATATTTCCCTGTGCTTACTGCTGTTTCTTCCATATGCCGGTAATGGGCTGAAAACGCCTGTTTTGGGACTCTGCAGAGAAAGTGTCTGCAGACTGCTGAATCCACACACGGGTTTAACTCTGGAAGTTGAGTGCACACATTGACAACCGTTCTGTTAGATAGCTGCGTTTTGGATTTAGAAGCAGATATTTCCCTGTGCTTACTGCTGTTTCTTCCATATGCCGGTAATGGGCTGAAAACGCCTGTTTTGGGACTCTGCAGAGAAAGTCTCTGCAGACTGCTGAATCCACACACGGGTTTAACCCTGGAAGTTGAGTGCACACATTGACAACCGTTCTGTTAGATAGCTGCGTTTTGGATTTAGAAGCAGATATTTCCCTGTGCTTACTGCTGTTTCTTCCATATGCCGGTAATGGGCTGAAAACACCTGTTTTGGGACTCTGCAGAGAAAGTCTCTGCAGACTGCTGAATCCACACACGGGTTTAACTCTGGAAGTTGAGTGCACACATTGACAACCGTTCTGTTAGATAGCTGCGTTTTGGATTTAGAAGCAGATATTTCCCTGTGCTTACTGCTGTTTCTTCCATATGCCGGTAATGGGCTGAAAACGCCTGTTTTGGGACTCTGCAGAGAAAGTGTCTGCAGACTGCTGAATCCACACACGGGTTTAACTCTGGAAGTTGAGTGCACACATTGACAACCGTTCTGTTAGATAGCTGCGTTTTGGATTTAGAAGCAGATATTTCCCTGTGCTTACTGCTGTTTCTTCCATATGCCGGTAATGGGCTGAAAACGCCTGTTTTGGGACTCTGCAGAGAAAGTCTCTGCAGACTGCAGAATCCACACACGGGTTTAACTCTGGAAGTTGAGTGCACACATTGACAACCGTTCTGTTAGATAGCTGCGTTTTGGATTTAGAAGCAGATATTTCCCGGTGCTTACTGCTGTTTCTTCCATATGCCGGTAATGGGCTGAAAACGCCTGTTTTGGGACTCTGCAGAGAAAGTCTCTGCAGACTGCTGAATCCACACACGGGTTTATCTCTGCAAGTTGAGTGCACACATTGACAACCGTTCTGTTAGATAGCTGCGTTTTGGATTTAGAAGCAGATATTTCCTTGTGCTTACTGCTGTTTCTTCCATATGCCGGTAATGGGCTGAAAACGCCTGTCTTGGGACTCTGCAGAGAAAGTCTCTGCAGACTGCTGAATCCACACACGGGTTTAACTCTGGAAGTTGAGTGCACACATTGACAACCGTTCTGTTAGATAGCTGCGTTTTGGATTTAGAAGCAGATATTTCCCTGTGCTTACTGCTGTTTCTTCCATATGCCGGTAATGGGCTGAAAACGCCTGTTTTGGGACTCTGCAGAGAAAGTCTCTGCAGACTGCTGAATCCACACACGGGTTTAACTCTGGAAGTTGAGTGCACACATTGACAACCGTTCTGTTAGATAGCTGCGTTTTGGATTTAGAAGCAGATATTTCCCTGTGCTTACTGCTGTTTCTTCCATATGCCGGTAATGGGCTGAAAACGCCTGTTTTGGGACTCTGCAGAGAAAGTCTCTGCAGACTGCTGAATCCACACACGGGTTTATCTCTGCAAGTTGAGTGAACACATTGACAACCGTTCTGTTAGATAGCTGCGTTTTGGATTTAGAAGCAGATATTTCCTTGTGCTTACTGCTGTTTCTTCCATATGCCGGTAATGGACTGAAAACGCCTGTTTTGGGACTCTGCAGAGAAAGTCTCTGCAGACTGCTGAATCCACACACGGGTTTAACTCTGGAAGTTGAGTGCACACATTGACAACCGTTCTGTTAGATAGCTGCGTTTTGGATTTAGAAGCATATATTTCCCTGTGCTTACTGCTGTTTCTTCCATATGCCGGTAATGGGCTGAAAACGCCTGTCTTGGGACTCTGCAGAGAAAGTCTCTGCAGACTGCTGAATCCACACACGGGTTTAACTCTGGAAGTTGAGTGCACACATTGACAACCGTTCTGTTAGATAGCTGCGTTTTGGATTTAGAAGCAGATATTTCCCTGTGCTTACTGCTGTTTCTTCCATATGCCGGTAATGGGCTGAAAACGCCTGTTTTGGGACTCTGCAGAGAAAGTGTCTGCAGACTGCTGAATCCACACACGGGTTTAACTCTGGAAGTTGAGTGCACACATTGACAACCGTTCTGTTAGATAGCTGCGTTTTGGATTTAGAAGCAGATATTTCCCTGTGCTTACTGCTGTTTCTTCCATATGCCGGTAATGGGCTGAAAACGCCTGTTTTGGGACTCTGCAGAGAAAGTCTCTGCAGACTGCTGAATCCACACACGGGTTTAACTCTGGAAGTTGAGTGCACACATTGACAACCGTTCTGTTAGATAGCTGCGTTTTGGATTTAGAAGCAGATATTTCCCGGTGCTTACTGCTGTTTCTTCCATATGCCGGTAATGGGCTGAAAACGCCTGTTTTGGGACTCTGCAGAGAAAGTCTCTGCAGACTGCTGAATCCACACACGGGTTTATCTCTGCAAGTTGAGTGCACACATTGACAACCGTTCTGTTAGATAGCTGCGTTTTGGATTTAGAAGCAGATATTTCCTTGTGCTTACTGCTGTTTCTTCCATATGCCGGTAATGGGCTGAAAACGCCTGTTTTGGGACTCTGCAGAGAAAGTCTCTGCAGACTGCTGAATCCACACACGGGTTTAACTCTGGAAGTTGAGTGCACACATTGACAACCGTTCTGTTAGATAGCTGCGTTTTGGATTTAGAAGCAGATATTTCCCTGTGCTTACTGCTGTTTCTTCCATATGCCGGTAATGGGCTGAAAACGCCTGTCTTGGGACTCTGCAGAGAAAGTCTCTGCAGACTGCTGAATCCACACACGGGTTTAACTCTGGAAGTTGAGTGCACACATTGACAACCGTTCTGTTAGATAGCTGCGTTTTGGATTTAGAAGCAGATATTTCCCTGTGCTTACTGCTGTTTCTTCCATATGCCGGTAATGGGCTGAAAACGCCTGTTTTGGGACTCTGCAGAGAAAGCCTCTGCAGACTGCTGAATCCACACACGGGTTTAACTCTGGAAGTTGAGTGCACACATTGACAACCGTTCTGTTAGATAGCTGCGTTTTGGATTTAGAAGCAGATATTTCCCTGTGCTTACTGCTGTTTCTTCCATATGCCGGTAATGGGCTGAAAACGCCTGTTTTGGGACTCTGCAGAGAAAGTCTCTGCAGACTGCTGAATCCACACACGGGTTTAACTCTGGAAGTTGAGTGCACACATTGACAACCGTTCTGTTAGATAGCTGCGTTTTGGATTTAGAAGCAGATATTTCCCTGTGCTTACTGCTGTTTCTTCCATATGCCGGTAATGGGCTGAAAACGCCTGTCTTGGGACTCTGCAGAGAAAGTCTCTGCAGACTGCTGAATCCACACACGGGTTTAACTCTGGAAGTTGAGTGCACACATTGACAACCGTTCTGTTAGATCGCTGCGTTTTGGATTTAGAAGCAGATATTTCCCTGTGCTTACTGCTGTTTCTTCCATATGCCGGTAATGGGCTGAAAACGCCTGTTTTGGGACTATGCAGAGAAAGTCTCTGCAGACTGCTGAATCCACACACGGGTTTAACTCTGGAAGTTGAGTGCACACATTGACAACCGTTCTGTTAGATAGCTGCGTTTTGGATTTAGAAGCAGATATTTCCCTGTGCTTACTGCTGTTTCTTCCATATGCCGGTAATGGGCTGAAAACGCCTGTTTTGGGACTCTGCAGAGAAAGTGTCTGCAGACTGCTGAATCCACACACGGGTTTAACTCTGGAAGTTGAGTGCACACATTGACAACCGTTCTGTTAGATAGCTGCGTTTTGGATTTAGAAGCAGATATTTCCCTGTGCTTACTGCTGTTTCTTCCATATGCCGGTAATGGGCTGAAAACGCCTGTTTTGGGACTCTGCAGAGAAAGTCTCTGCAGACTGCTGAATCCACACACGGGTTTAACTCTGGAAGTTGAGTGCACACATTGACAACCGTTCTGTTAGATAGCTGCGTTTTGGATTTAGAAGCAGATATTTCCCTGTGCTTACTGCTGTTTCCTCCATATGCCGGTAATGGGCTGAAAACGCCTGTTTTGGGACTCTGCAGAGAAAGTGTTTGCAGACTGCTGAATCCACACACGGGTTTAACTCTGGAAGTTGAGTGCACACATTGACAACCGTTCTGTTAGATAGCTGCGTTTTGGATTTAGAAGCAGATATTTCCCTGTGCTTACTGCTGTTTCTTCCATATGCCGGTAATGGGCTGAAAACGCCTGTTTTGGGACTCTGCAGAGAAAGTCTCTGCAGACTGCTGAATCCACACACGGGTTTAACTCTGGAAGTTGAGTGCACACATTGACAACCGTTCTGTTAGATAGCTGCGTTTTGGATTTAGAAGCAGATATTTCCCTGTGCTTACTGCTGTTTCTTCCATATGCCGGTAATGGGCTGAAAACGCCTGTTTTGGGACTCTGCAGAGAAAGTCTCTGCAGACTGCTGAATCCACACACGGGTTTAACTCTGGAAGTTGAGTGCACACATTGACAACCGTTCTGTTAGATAGCTGCGTTTTGGATTTAGAAGCAGATATTTCCCGGTGCTTACTGCTGTTTCTTCCATATGCCGGTAATGGGCTGAAAACGCCTGTTTTGGGACTCTGCAGAGAAAGTCTCTGCAGACTGCTGAATCCACACACGGGTTTATCTCTGCAAGTTGAGTGCACACATTGACAACCGTTCTGTTAGATAGCTGCGTTTTGGATTTAGAAGCAGATATTTCCTTGTGCTTACTGCTGTTTCTTCCATATGCCGGTAATGGGCTGAAAACGCCTGTTTTGGGACTCTGCAGAGAAAGTCTCTGCAGACTGCTGAATCCACACACGGGTTTAACTCTGGAAGTTGAGTGCACACATTGACAACCGTTCTGTTAGATAGCTGCGTTTTGGATTTAGAAGCAGATATTTCCCTGTGCTTACTGCTGTTTCTTCCATATGCCGGTAATGGGCTGAAAACGCCTGTCTTGGGACTCTGCAGAGAAAGTCTCTGCAGACTGCTGAATCCACACACGGGTTTAACTCTGGAAGTTGAGTGCACACATTGACAACCGTTCTGTTAGATAGCTGCGTTTTGGATTTAGAAGCAGATATTTCCCTGTGCTTACTGCTGTTTCTTCCATATGCCGGTAATGGGCTGAAAACGCCTGTTTTGGGACTCTGCAGAGAAAGTGTCTGCAGACTGCTGAATCCACACACGGGTTTAACTCTGGAAGTTGAGTGCACACATTGACAACCGTTCTGTTAGATAGCTGCGTTTTGGATTTAGAAGCAGATATTTCCCTGTGCTTACTGCTGTTTCTTCCATATGCCGGTAATGGGCTGAAAACGCCTGTTTTGGGACTCTGCAGAGAAAGTCTCTGCAGACTGCTGAATCCACACACGGGTTTAACTCTGGAAGTTGAGTGCACACATTGACAACCG
Organism: Aotus nancymaae; assembly: GCF_030222135.1. NCBI lineage: Eukaryota > Metazoa > Chordata > Mammalia > Primates > Aotidae > Aotus > Aotus nancymaae. Next base: position 29,769 of record NW_026989343.1, read on the forward strand.
TTCTGTTAGATAGCTGCGTTTTGGATTTAGAAGCAGATATTTCCCTGTGCTTACTGCTGTTTCTTCCATATGCCGGTAATGGGCTGAAAACGCCTGTTTTGGGACTCTGCAGAGAAAGTCTCTGCAGACTGCTGAATCCACACACGGGTTTAACTCTGGAAGTTGAGTGCACACATTGACAACCGTTCTGTTAGATAGCTGCGTTTTGGATTTAGAAGCAGATATTTCCCTGTGCTTACTGCTGTTTCTTCCATATGCCGGTAATGGGCTGAAAACGCCTGTTTTGGGACTCTGCAGAGAAAGTCTCTGCAGACTGCTGAATCCACACACGGGTTTATCTCTGCAAGTTGAGTGCACACATTGACAACCGTTCTGTTAGATAGCTGCGTTTTGGATTTAGAAGCAGATATTTCCTTGTGCTTACTGCTGTTTCTTCCATATGCCGGTAATGGGCTGAAAACGCCTGTTTTGGGACTCTGCAGAGAAAGTCTCTGCAGACTGCTGAATCCACACACGGGTTTAACTCTGGAAGTTGAGTGCACACATTGACAACCGTTCTGTTAGATAGCTGCGTTTTGGATTTAGAAGCAGATATTTCCCTGTGCTTACTGCTGTTTCTTCCATATGCCGGTAATGGGCTGAAAACGCCTGTCTTGGGACTCTGCAGAGAAAGTCTCTGCAGACTGCTGAATCCACACACGGGTTTAACTCTGGAAGTTGAGTGCACACATTGACAACCGTTCTGTTAGATCGCTGCGTTTTGGATTTAGAAGCAGATATTTCCCTGTGCTTACTGCTGTTTCTTCCATATGCCGGTAATGGGCTGAAAACGCCTGTTTTGGGACTATGCAGAGAAAGTCTCTGCAGACTGCTGAATCCACACACGGGTTTAACTCTGGAAGTTGAGTGCACACATTGACAACCGTTCTGTTAGATAGCTGCGTTTTGGATTTAGAAGCAGATATTTCCCTGTGCTTACTGCTGTTTCTTCCATATGCCGGTAATGGGCTGAAAACGCCTGTTTTGGGACTCTGCAGAGAAAGTGTCTGCAGACTGCTGAATCCACACACGGGTTTAACTCTGGAAGTTGAGTGCACACATTGACAACCGTTCTGTTAGATAGCTGCGTTTTGGATTTAGAAGCAGATATTTCCCTGTGCTTACTGCTGTTTCTTCCATATGCCGGTAATGGGCTGAAAACGCCTGTTTTGGGACTCTGCAGAGAAAGTCTCTGCAGACTGCTGAATCCACACACGGGTTTAACTCTGGAAGTTGAGTGCACACATTGACAACCGTTCTGTTAGATAGCTGCGTTTTGGATTTAGAAGCAGATATTTCCCTGTGCTTACTGCTGTTTCTTCCATATGCCGGTAATGGGCTGAAAACGCCTGTTTTGGGACTCTGCAGAGAAAGTGTTTGCAGACTGCTGAATCCACACACGGGTTTAACTCTGGAAGTTGAGTGCACACATTGACAACCGTTCTGTTAGATAGCTGCGTTTTGGATTTAGAAGCAGATATTTCCCTGTGCTTACTGCTGTTTCTTCCATATGCCGGTAATGGGCTGAAAACGCCTGTTTTGGGACTCTGCAGAGAAAGTCTCTGCAGACTGCTGAATCCACACACGGGTTTAACTCTGGAAGTTGAGTGCACACATTGACAACCGTTCTGTTAGATAGCTGCGTTTTGGATTTAGAAGCAGATATTTCCCTGTGCTTACTGCTGTTTCTTCCATATGCCGGTAATGGGCTGAAAACGCCTGTTTTGGGACTCTGCAGAGAAAGTCTCTGCAGACTGCTGAATCCACACACTGGTTTAACTCTGGAAGTTGAGTGCACACATTGACAACCGTTCTGTTAGATAGCTGCGTTTTGGATTTAGAAGCAGATATTTCCCGGTGCTTACTGCTGTTTCTTCCATATGCCGGTAATGGGCTGAAAACGCCTGTTTTGGGACTCTGCAGAGAAAGTCTCTGCAGACTGCTGAATCCACACACGGGTTTATCTCTGCAAGTTGAGTGCACACATTGACAACCGTTCTGTTAGATAGCTGCGTTTTGGATTTAGAAGCAGATATTTCCCTGTGCTTACTGCTGTTTCTTCCATATGCCGGTAATGGGCTGAAAACGCCTGTCTTGGGACTCTGCAGAGAAAGTCTCTGCAGACTGCTGAATCCACACACGGGTTTAACTCTGGAAGTTGAGTGCACACATTGACAACCGTTCTGTTAGATAGCTGCGTTTTGGATTTAGAAGCAGATATTTCCCTGTGCTTACTGCTGTTTCTTCCATATGCCGGTAATGGGCTGAAAACGCCTGTCTTGGGACTCTGCAGAGAAAGTCTCTGCAGACTGCTGAATCCACACACGGGTTTAACTCTGGAAGTTGAGTGCACACATTGACAACCGTTCTGTTAGATAGCTGCGTTTTGGATTTAGAAGCAGATATTTCCCTGTGCTTACTGCTGTTTCTTCCATATGCCGGTAATGGGCTGAAAACGCCTGTTTTGGGACTCTGCAGAGAAAGTCTCTGCAGACTGCTGAATCCACACACGGGTTTAACTCTGGAAGTTGAGTGCACACATTGACAACCGTTCTGTTAGATAGCTGCGTTTTGGATTTAGAAGCAGATATTTCCCTGTGCTTACTGCTGTTTCTTCCATATGCCGGTAATGGGCTGAAAACGCCTGTCTTGGGACTCTGCAGAGAAAGTCTCTGCAGACTGCTGAATCCACACACGGGTTTAACTCTGGAAGTTGAGTGCACACATTGACAACCGTTCTGTTAAATAGCTGCGTTTTGGATTTAGAAGCAGATATTTCCCTGTGCTTACTGCTGTTTCTTCCATATGCCGGTAATGGGCTGAAAACGCCTGTTTTGGGACTCTGCAGAGAAAGTCTCTGCAGACTGCTGAATCCACACACGGGTTTAACTCTGGAAGTTGAGTGCACACATTGACAACCGTTCTGTTAGATAGCTGCGTTTTGGATTGAGAAGCAGATATTTCCCTGTGCTTACTGCTGTTTCTTCCATATGCCGGTAATGGGCTGAAAACGCCTGTTTTGGGACTCTGCAGAGAAAGTCTCTGCAGACTGCTGAATCCACACACGGGTTTAACTCTGGAAGTTGAGTGCACACATTGACAACCGTTCTGTTAGATAGCTGCGTTTTGGATTGAGAAGCAGATATTTCCCTGTGCTTACTGCTGTTTCTTCCATATGCCGGTAATGGGCTGAAAACGCCTGTCTTGGGACTCTGCAGAGAAAGTCTCTGCAGACTGCTGAATCCACACACGGGTTTAACTCTGGAAGTTGAGTGCACACATTGACAACCGTTCTGTTAGATAGCTGCGTTTTGGATTTAGAAGCAGATATTTCCCTGTGCTTACTGCTGTTTCTTCCATATGCCGGTAATGGGCTGAAAACGCCTGTTTTGGGACTCTGCAGAGAAAGTCTCTGCAGACTGCTGAATCCACACACGGGTTTAACTCTGGAAGTTGAGTGCACACATTGACAACCGTTCTGTTAGATAGCTGCGTTTTGGATTTAGAAGCAGATATTTCCCTGTGCTTACTGCTGTTTCTTCCATATGCCGGTAATGGGCTGAAAACGCCTGTCTTGGGACTCTGCAGAGAAAGTCTCTGCAGACTGCTGAATCCACACACGGGTTTAACTCTGGAAGTTGAGTGCACACATTGACAACCGTTCTGTTAGATAGCTGCGTTTTGGATTGAGAAGCAGATATTTCCCTGTGCTTACTGCTGTTTCTTCCATATGCCGGTAATGGGCTGAAAACGCCTGTTTTGGGACTCTGCAGAGAAAGTCTCTGCAGACTGCTGAATCCACACACGGGTTTAACTCTGGAAGTTGAGTGCACACATTGACAACCGTTCTGTTAGATAGCTGCGTTTTGGATTTAGAAGCAGATATTTCCCTGTGCTTACTGCTGTTTCTTCCATATGCCGGTAATGGGCTGAAAACGCCTGTCTTGGGACTCTGCAGAGAAAGTCTCTGCAGACTGCTGAATCCACACACGGGTTTAACTCTGGAAGTTGAGTGCACACATTGACAACCGTTCTGTTAGATAGCTGCGTTTTGGATTTAGAAGCAGATATTTCCCTGTGCTTACTGCTGTTTCTTCCATATGCCGGTAATGGGCTGAAAACGCCTGTTTTGGGACTCTGCAGAGAAAGTCTCTGCAGACTGCTGAATCCACACACGGGTTTAACTCTGGAAGTTGAGTGCACACATTGACAACCGTTCTGTTAGATAGCTGCGTTTTGGATTTAGAAGCAGATATTTCCCTGTGCTTACTGCTGTTTCTTCCATATGCCGGTAATGGGCTGAAAACGCCTGTCTTGGGACTCTGCAGAGAAAGTCTCTGCAGACTGCTGAATCCACACACGGGTTTAACTCTGGAAGTTGAGTGCACACATTGACAACCGTTCTGTTAGATAGCTCCGTTTTGGATTTAGAAGCAGATATTTCCCTGTGCTTACTGCTGTTTCTTCCATATGCCGGTAATGGGCTGAAAACGCCTGTTTTGGGACTCTGCAGAGAAAGTCTCTGCAGACTGCTGAATCCACACACGGGTTTAACTCTGGAAGTTGAGTGCACACATTGACAACCGTTCTGTTAGATAGCTGCGTTTTGGATTTAGAAGCAGATATTTCCCTGTGCTTACTGCTGTTTCTTCCATATGCCGGTAATGGGCTGAAAACGCCTGTCTTGGGACTCTGCAGAGAAAGTCTCTGCAGACTGCTGAATCCACACACGGGTTTAACTCTGGAAGTTGAGTGCACACATTGACAACCGTTCTGTTAGATAGCTGCGTTTTGGATTTAGAAGCAGATATTTCCCTGTGCTTACTGCTGTTTCTTCCATATGCCGGTAATGGGCTGAAAACGCCTGTTTTGGGACTCTGCAGAGAAAGTCTCTGCAGACTGCTGAATCCACACACGGGTTTAACTCTGGAAGTTGAGTGCACACATTGACAACCGTTCTGTTAGATAGCTGCGTTTTGGATTTAGAAGCAGATATTTCCCTGTGCTTACTGCTGTTTCTTCCATATGCCGGTAATGGGCTGAAAACGCCTGTCTTGGGACTCTGCAGAGAAAGTCTCTGCAGACTGCTGAATCCACACACGGGTTTAACTCTGGAAGTTGAGTGCACACATTGACAACCGTTCTGTTAGATAGCTGCGTTTTGGATTTAGAAGCAGATATTTCCCTGTGCTTACTGCTGTTTCTTCCATATGCCGGTAATGGGCTGAAAACGCCTGTTTTGGGACTCTGCAGAGAAAGTCTCTGCAGACTGCTGAATCCACACACGGGTTTAACTCTGGAAGTTGAGTGCACACATTGACAACCGTTCTGTTAGATAGCTGCGTTTTGGATTTAGAAGCAGATATTTCCCTGTGCTTACTGCTGTTTCTTCCATATGCCGGTAATGGGCTGAAAACGCCTGTTTTGGGACTCTGCAGAGAAAGTCTCTGCAGACTGCTGAATCCACACACGGGTTTAACTCTGGAAGTTGAGTGCACACATTGACAACCGTTCTGTTAGATAGCTGCGTTTTGGATTTAGAAGCAGATATTTCCCTGTGCTTACTGCTGTTTCTTCCATATGCCGGTAATGGGCTGAAAACGCCTGTCTTGGGACTCTGCAGAGAAAGTCTCTGCAGACTGCTGAATCCACACACGGGTTTAACTCTGGAAGTTGAGTGCACACATTGACAACCGTTCTGTTAGATAGCTGCGTTTTGGATTTAGAAGCAGATATTTCCCTGTGCTTACTGCTGTTTCTTCCATATGCCGGTAATGGGCTGAAAACGCCTGTTTTGGGACTCTGCAGAGAAAGTCTCTGCAGACTGCTGAATCCACACACGGGTTTAACTCTGGAAGTTGAGTGCACACATTGACAACCGTTCTGTTAGATAGCTGCGTTTTGGATTTAGAAGCAGATATTTCCCTGTGCTTACTGCTGTTTCTTCCATATGCCGGTAATGGGCTGAAAACGCCTGTTTTGGGACTCTGCAGAGAAAGTCTCTGCAGACTGCTGAATCCACACACGGGTTTAACTCTGGAAGTTGAGTGCACACATTGACAACCGTTCTGTTAGATAGCTGCGTTTTGGATTGAGAAGCAGATATTTCCCTGTGCTTACTGCTGTTTCTTCCATATGCCGGTAATGGGCTGAAAACGCCTGTCTTGGGACTCTGCAGAGAAAGTCTCTGCAGACTGCTGAATCCACACACGGGTTTAACTCTGGAAGTTGAGTGCACACATTGACAACCGTTCTGTTAGATAGCTGCGTTTTGGATTTAGAAGCAGATATTTCCCTGTGCTTACTGCTGTTTCTTCCATATGCCGGTAATGGGCTGAAAACGCCTGTCTTTGGACTCTGCAGAGAAAGTCTCTGCAGACTGCTGAATCCACACACGGGTTTAACTCTGGAAGTTGAGTGCACACATTGACAACCGTTCTGTTAGATAGCTGCGTTTTGGATTTAGAAGCAGATATTTCCCTGTGCTTACTGCTGTTTCTTCCATATGCCGGTAATGGGCTGAAAACGCCTGTTTTGGGACTCTGCAGAGAAAGTCTCTGCAGACTGCTGAATCCACACACGGGTTTAACTCTGGAAGTTGAGTGCACACATTGACAACCGTTCTGTTAGATAGCTGCGTTTTGGATTTAGAAGCAGATATTTCCCTGTGCTTACTGCTGTTTCTTCCATATGCCGGTAATGGGCTGAAAACGCCTGTTTTGGGACTCTGCAGAGAAAGTCTCTGCAGACTGCTGAATCCACACACGGGTTTAACTCTGGAAGTTGAGTGCACACATTGACAACCGTTCTGTTAGATAGCTGCGTTTTGGATTGAGAAGCAGATATTTCCCTGTCCTTACTGCTGTTTCTTCCATATGCCGGTAATGGGCTGAAAACGCCTGTTTTGGGACTCTGCAGAGAAAGTCTCTGCAGACTGCTGAATCCACACACGGGTTTAACTCTGGAAGTTGAGTGCACACATTGACAACCGTTCTGTTAGATAGCTGCGTTTTGGATTTAGAAGCAGATATTTCCCTGTGCTTACTGCTGTTTCTTCCATATGCCGGTAATGGGCTGAAAACGCCTGTCTTGGGACTCTGCAGAGAAAGTCTCTGCAGACTGCTGAATCCACACACGGGTTTAACTCTGGAAGTTGAGTGCACACATTGACAACCGTTCTGTTAGATAGCTGCGTTTTGGATTTAGAAGCAGATATTTCCCTGTGCTTACTGCTGTTTCTTCCATATGCCGGTAATGGGCTGAAAACGCCTGTCTTGGGACTCTGCAGAGAAAGTCTCTGCAGACTGCTGAATCCACACACGGGTTTAACTCTGGAAGTTGAGTGCACACATTGACAACCGTTCTGTTAGATAGCTGCGTTTTGGATTTAGAAGCAGATATTTCCCTGTGCTTACTGCTGTTTCTTCCATATGCCGGTAATGGGCTGAAAACGCCTGTTTTGGGACTCTGCAGAGAAAGTCTCTGCAGACTGCTGAATCCACACACGGGTTTAACTCTGGAAGTTGAGTGCACACATTGACAACCGTTCTGTTAGATAGCTGCGTTTTGGATTTAGAAGCAGATATTTCCCTGTGCTTACTGCTGTTTCTTCCATATGCCGGTAATGGGCTGAAAACGCCTGTCTTGGGACTCTGCAGAGAAAGTCTCTGCAGACTGCTGAATCCACACACGGGTTTAACTCTGGAAGTTGAGTGCACACATTGACAACCGTTCTGTTAGATAGCTGCGTTTTGGATTTAGAAGCAGATATTTCCCTGTGCTTACTGCTGTTTCTTCCATATGCCGGTAATGGGCTGAAAACGCCTGTTTTGGGACTCTGCAGAGAAAGTCTCTGCAGACTGCTGAATCCACACACGGGTTTAACTCTGGAAGTTGAGTGCACACATTGACAACCGTTCTGTTAGATAGCTGCGTTTTGGATTTAGAAGCAGATATTTCCCTGTGCTTACTGCTGTTTCTTCCATATGCCGGTAATGGGCTGAAAACGCCTGTCTTGGGACTCTGCAGAGAAAGTCTCTGCAGACTGCTGAATCCACACACGGGTTTAACTCTGGAAGTTGAGTGCACACATTGACAACCGTTCTGTTAGATAGCTGCGTTTTGGATTTAGAAGCAGATATTTCCCTGTGCTTACTGCTGTTTCTTCCATATGCCGGTAATGGGCTGAAAACGCCTGTTTTGGGACTCTGCAGAGAAAGTCTCTGCAGACTGCTGAATCCACACACGGGTTTAACTCTGGAAGTTGAGTGCACACATTGACAACCGTTCTGTTAGATAGCTGCGTTTTGGATTTAGAAGCAGATATTTCCCTGTGCTTACTGCTGTTTCTTCCATATGCCGGTAATGGGCTGAAAACGCCTGTTTTGGGACTCTGCAGAGAAAGTCTCTGCAGACTGCTGAATCCACACACGGGTTTAACTCTGGAAGTTGAGTGCACACATTGACAACCGTTCTGTTAGATAGCTGCGTTTTGGATTTAGAAGCAGATATTTCCCTGTGCTTACTGCTGTTTCTTCCATATGCCGGTAATGGGCTGAAAACGCCTGTCTTGGGACTCTGCAGAGAAAGTCTCTGCAGACTGCTGAATCCACACACGGGTTTAACTCTGGAAGTTGAGTGCACACATTGACAACCGTTCTGTTAGATAGCTGCGTTTTGGATTTAGAAGCAGATATTTCCCTGTGCTTACTGCTGTTTCTTCCATATGCCGGTAATGGGCTGAAAACGCCTGTCTTGGGACTCTGCAGAGAAAGTCTCTGCAGACTGCTGAATCCACACACGGGTTTAACTCTGGAAGTTGAGTGCACACATTGACAACCGTTCTGTTAGATAGCTGCGTTTTGGATTTAGAAGCAGATATTTCCCTGTGCTTACTGCTGTTTCTTCCATATGCCGGTAATGGGCTGAAAACGCCTGTCTTGGGACTCTGCAGAGAAAGTCTCTGCAGACTGCTGAATCCACACACGGGTTTAACTCTGGAAGTTGAGTGCACACATTGACAACCGTTCTGTTAGATAGCTGCGTTTTGGATTTAGAAGCAGATATTTCCCTGTGCTTACTGCTGTTTCTTCCATATGCCGGTAATGGGCTGAAAACGCCTGTTTTGGGACTCTGCAGAGAAAGTCTCTGCAGACTGCTGAATCCACACACGGGTTTAACTCTGGAAGTTGAGTGCACACATTGACAACCGTTCTGTTAGATAGCTGCGTTTTGGATTTAGAAGCAGATATTTCCCTGTGCTTAATGCTGTTTCTTCCATATGCCGGTAATGGGCTGAAAACGCCTGTTTTGGGACTCTGCAGAGAAAGTCTCTGCAGACTGCTGAATCCACACACGGGTTTACCTCTGGAAGTTGAGTGCACACATTGACAACCGTTCTGTTAGATAGCTGCGTTTTGGATTTAGAAGCAGATATTTCGCTGTGCTTACTGCTGTTTCTTCCATATGCCGGTAATGGGCTGAAAACGCCTGTCTTGGGACTCTGCAGAGAAAGTCTCTGCAGACTGCTGAATCCACACACGGGTTTAACTCTGGAAGTTGAGTGCACACATTGACAACCGTTCTGTTAGATAGCTGCGTTTTGGATTTAGAAGCAGATATTTCCCTGAGCTTACAGCTGTTTCTTCCATATGCCGGTAATGGGCTGAAAACGCCTGTTTTGGGACTCTGCAGAGAAAGTCTCTGCAGACTGCTGAATCCACACACGGGTTTAACTCTGGAAGTTGAGTGCACACATTGACAACCGTTCTGTTAGATAGCTGCGTTTTGGATTTAGAAGCAGATATTTCCCTGTGCTTACTGCTGTTTCTTCCATATGCCGGTAATGGGCTGAAAACGCCTGTTTTGGGACTCTGCAGAGAAAGTCTCTGCAGACTGCTGAATCCACACACGGGTTTAACTCTGGAAGTTGAGTGCACACATTGACAACCGTTCTGTTAGATAGCTGCGTTTTGGATTTAGAAGCAGATATTTCCCTGTGCTTACTGCTGTTTCTTCCATATGCCGGTAATGGGCTGAAAACGCCTGTTTTGGGACTCTGCAGAGAAAGTCTCTGCAGACTGCTGAATCCACACACGGGTTTAACTCTGGAAGTTGAGTGCACACATTGACAGCCGTTCTGTTAGATAGCTGCGTTTTGGATTTAGAAGCAGATATTTCCCTGTGCTTACTGCTGTTTCTTCCCTATGCCGGTAATGGGCTGAAAACGCCTGTTTTGGGACTCTGCAGAGAAAGTCTCTGCAGACTGCTGCTATCCACACACGGGTTTAACTCTGGAAGTTGAGTGCACACATTGACAACCGTTCTGTTAGATAGCTGCGTTTTGGATTTAGAAGCAGATATTTCCCTGTGCTTACTGCTGTTTCTTCCATATGCCGGTAATGGGCTGAAAACGCCTGTCTTGGGACTCTGCAGAGAAAGTCTCTGCAGACTGCTGAATCCACACACGGGTTTAACTCTGGAAGTTGAGTGCACACATTGACAACCGTTCTGTTAGATAGCTGCGTTTTGGATTTAGAAGCAGATATTTCCCTGTGCTTACTGCTGTTTCTTCCATATGTCGGTAATGGGCTGAAAACGCCTGTCTTGGGACTCTGCAGAGAAAGTCTCTGCAGACTGCTGAATCCACACACGGGTTTAACTCTGGAAGTTGAGTGCACACATTGACAACCGTTCTGTTAGATAGCTGCGTTTTGGATTTAGAAGCAGATATTTCCCTGTGCTTACTGCTGTTTCTTCCATATGCCGGTAATGGGCTGAAAACGCCTGTTTTGGGACTCTGCAGAGAAAGTCTCTGCAGACTGCTGAATCCACACACGGGTTTAACTCTGGAAGTTGAGTGCACACATTGACAACCGTTCTGTTAGATAGCTGCGTTTTGGATTGAGAAGCAGATATTTCCCTGTGCTTACTGCTGTTTCTTCCATATGCCGGTAATGGGCTGAAAACGCCTGTCTTGGGACTCTGCAGAGAAAGTCTCTGCAGACTGCTGAATCCACACACGGGTTTAACTCTGGAAGCTGAGTGCACACATTGACAACCGTTCTGTTAGATAGCTGCGTTTTGGATTTAGAAGCAGATATTTCCCTGTGCTTACTGCTGTTTCTTCCATATGCCGGTAATGGGCTGAAAACGCCTGTCTTGGGACTCTGCAGAGAAAGTCTCTGCAGACTGCTGAATCCACACACGGGTTTAACTCTGGAAGTTGAGTGCACACATTGACAACCGTTCTGTTAGATAGCTGCGTTTTGGATTTAGAAGCAGATATTTCCCTGTGCTTACTGCTGTTTCTTCCATATGCCGGTAATGGGCTGAAAACGCCTGTTTTGGGACTCTGCAGAGAAAGTCTCTGCAGACTGCTGAATCCACACACGGGTTTAACTCTGGAAGTTGAGTGCACACATTGACAACCGTTCTGTTAGATAGCTGCGTTTTGGATTTAGAAGCAGATATTTCCCTGTGCTTACTGCTGTTTCTTCCATATGCCGGTAATGGGCTGAAAACGCCTGTTTTGGGACTCTGCAGAGAAAGTCTCTGCAGACTGCTGAATCCACACACGGGTTTAACTCTGGAAGTTGAGTGCACACATTGACAACCGTTCTGTTAGATAGCTGCGTTTTGGATTTAGAAGCAGATATTTCCCTGTGCTTACTGCTGTTTCTTCCGTATGCCGGTAATGGGCTGAAAACGCCTGTTTTGGGACTCTGCAGAGAAAGTCTCTGCAGACTGCTGAATCCACACACGGGTTTAACTCTGGAAGTTGAGTGCACACATTGACAACCGTTCTGTTAGATAGCTGCGTTTTGGATTTAGAAGCAGATATTTCCCTGTGCTTACTGCTGTTTCTTCCATATGCCGGTAATGGGCTGAAAACGCCTGTTTTGGGACTCTGCAGAGAAAGTCTCTGCAGACTGCTGAATCCACACACGGGTTTAACTCTGGAAGTTGAGTGCACACATTGACAACCGTTCTGTTAGATAGCTGCGTTTTGGATTTAGAAGCAGATATTTCCCTGTGCTTACTGCTGTTTCTTCCATATGCCGGTAATGGGCTGAAAACGCCTGTTTTGGGACTCTGCAGAGAAAGTCTCTGCAGACTGCTGAATCCACACACGGGTTTAACTCTGGAAGTTGAGTGCACACATTGGCAACCGTTCTGTTAGATAGCTGCGTTTTGGATTTAGAAGCAGATATTTCCCTGTGCTTACTGCTGTTTCTTCCATATGCCGGTAATGGGCTGAAAACGCCTGTTTTGGGACTCTGCAGAGAAAGTCTCTGCAGACTGCTGAATCCACACACGGGTTTAACTCTGGAAGTTGAGTGCACACATTGACAACCGTTCTGTTAGATAGCTGCGTTTTGGATTTAGAAGCAGATATTTCCCTGTGCTTACTGCTGTTTCTTCCATATGCCGGTAATGGGCTGAAAACGCCTGTTTTGGGACTCTGCAGAGAAAGTCTCTGCAGACTGCTGAATCCACACACGGGTTTAACTCTGGAAGTTGAGTGCACACATTGACAACCGTTCTGTTAGATAGCTGCGTTTTGGATTTAGAAGCAGATATTTCCCTGTGCTTACTGCTGTTTCTTCCATATGCCGGTAATGGGCTGAAAACGCCTGTTTTGGGACTCTGCAGAGAAAGTCTCTGCAGACTGCTGAATCCACACACGGGTTTAACTCTGGAAGTTGAGTGCACACATTGACAACCGTTCTGTTAGATAGCTGCGTTTTGGATTTAGAAGCAGATATTTCCCTGTGCTTACTGCTGTTTCTTCCATATGCCGGTAATGGGCTGAAAACGCCTGTTTTGGGACTCTGCAGAGAAAGTCTCTGCAGACTGCTGAATCCACACACGGGTTTAACTCTGGAAGTTGAGTGCACACATTGACAACCGTTCTGTTAGATAGCTGCGTTTTGGATTTAGAAGCAGATATTTCCCTGTGCTTACTGCTGTTTCTTCCATATGCCGGTAATGGGCTGAAAACGCCTGTTTTGGGACTCTGCAGAGAAAGTCTCTGCAGACTGCTGAATCCACACACGGGTTTAACTCTGGAAGTTGAGTGCACACATTGACAACCGTTCTGTTAGATAGCTGCGTTTTGGATTTAGAAGCAGATATTTCCCTGTGCTTACTGCTGTTTCTTCCATATGCCGGTAATGGGCTGAAAACGCCTGTTTTGGGACTCTGCAGAGAAAGTGTTTGCAGACTGCTGAATCCACACACGGGTTTAACTCTGGAAGTTGAGTGCACACATTGACAACCGTTCTGTTAGATAGCTGCGTTTTGGATTTAGAAGCAGATATTTCCCTGTGCCTACTGCCGTTTCTTCCAAATGCCGGTATTGGGCTGAAAACGCCTGTTTTGGGACTCTGCAGAGAAAGTGTTTGCAGACTGCTGAATCCACACACGGGTTTAACTCTGGAAGTTGAGTGCACACATTGACAACCGTTCTGTTAGATAGCTGCGTTTTGGATTTAGAAGCAGATATTTCCCTGTGCTTACTGCTGTTTCTTCCATATGCCGGTATTGGGCTGAAAACGCCTGTTTTGGGACTCTGCAGAGAAAGTGTTTGCAGACTGCTGAATCCACACACGAGTTCATCTCTGGAAGGTGAATGCACGCATTGACAACCATTCAGTTACATAGCTGCCTTTTGGTTTTAGAAGAAGTTATTTCTCTTTACAGCATATACTCTCATTCACTCTGGAATATCCAAACGCAGCTCCTAAAAGAAACGGGTTTCTACGTATAATCAGATATTTCCCTTTACATCTTGTACCCCAGTACACTCTGATATATGCAAACGCAGCTCCTGGAAGAAACGTGTTTGTAACTCGCTGAATCTGAGCATATATTGAAGTCTCTTAGGTGAATGAACACGCGGCAGAGGAGTTTGAAAAAAACATTTCTTCCATGTTATAGATGCACTGTTACTGCTATTGCTTTTAGGCTGGTGTTTTCCTGGAAATGTTGGTTTTAGAATTTCCATACAAATGGTTTGTAAACTGCTGCATAAGTGGAGCAGTTTAATTCGTTAAGTTGAATGCCCTCATTCACAATCATTCTGTTAGCTAGCTCCGTTTTGGTTTTAGAAGCCTGTGTTTCTAGTTACAGCATATACTCCCATTCATTCTGGAATAGCCAAACGCAGCTCCCAGAATAGACGTGTTTCTAAGTCGCTGAATCTAAACATAGATTCAACTCCCTTAGGTGAACGAACACACAGCACAGCAGTTTGAAAGAAACGTTTTATTTGAGTTTTAGACGCAGTCTTATTGCTATTTCTTAGAGGCCGGTATTTTGCTGGGAATGTCTGTTTTAGAATCTGCACAAAAATCTTTTCTAAACTGCTGCATAGAAACAACAGTTTATCTCAATAAGCTGAATGCACACAGTGACAACCATTCTGTTAGATGGCTCCGTGTTTGTTTTAGAACCAGATATTTCACTTTAAACCTTATACTCCAGTACACTCTGGAATATGCAAATGCAGCTCCTGGAAGAAACGTGTTTCTTACTCGCTGAATCTGAACATATACTCAAGACTCTTAGTTGAATGAACACAGAGCAGAGCATTTTGAAGAAAACGTTTCTTCTATGTTATAGATGCAGTCTTACTGCTACTTCTTTTAGGCTGGTGTTTTGCTGCAAATGTTGATTTTAGAATTTGCATATAAAGGGTTTCTAAACTGCTGCCTAAGAAGAGCAGATTAACCCTTTAAGTTGAATGCACACATTCACAACCATTCTGTTAGATAGCTCCGTTTTGGTTTTAGAAACAGATATTTCTCTTTACAGCATTTACTCCCATACACTCTGGAATATCGAAATGCAGCTCCTAGAATAAACGTGTTTCAAACTCGCTGAATCCAAACATAGATTCAACGACCTTTGGTGAACGAACACACTGCAGAGCAGTTTGAAAGAAACGTTCCCTCTGAGTTTTAGACGCAGTCTTACTGCTATTTCTTATAGGCCGGTATTTTGCTGGAAATGTCTATTTGAGAATCTACACAGAAATGTTTTCTAAACTGCTGCATACAAACAGCAGTTTAGCTCAGTAAGTTGAATGCACACATTGACAACCATTCCATTAGATCATCCGTTTTTCTTTTGGAACGAGACATTTGTCTTTACATCTTATACTCCAGTATACTCTGGAATAGGCAAACACAGCTCCTGGAAGAAACGTGTTGCTAATTAGCTGAATCTGAACATATATTCAAGTCTCTTATATGAATGAACACACAGCAGAGCAGTTTGAAAACAGTTTCGTCCATGTTAAAGATGCAGTCTTACTGCTATTTCCTTTAGGCTGGTGTTTTGCTGGAAAGGCCTGTATGAGAATTTGCATATAAAGGGTTTCTAAAGTGCTGCATGAGAAGAGCAGTTTACCTCTTTAAGCCAAAGGCACACATTCACAACCACTCTGCTAGATAGATCCATTTTGGTTTTAGAAACAGATATTTCTCTTTACAGCATATACTCCCATTCATTCCGGAATATCCAAAGACAGCTCCTAGAATAAACGTGTTTCTATCTCGCTGAATCTAAACATAGATTAAACTCCCTTAGGTCAAAGAACACACGGCCGAGCAGGTTGAAAGAAACGTTTCTTCTGAGTTTTAGACGCAGTCTTAATGCTCTTTCTTATATATGCCGGTACCGGGCCGGAAAGGCCTGTTTTCAGACTCTGCACAGAAAGTGTTTGCAGACTGCTGAATCCACACACGGGTTTAACTCTGGAAGTTGAGTGCACACATTGACAACCGTTCTGTTAGATAGCTGCGTTTTGGATTTAGAAGCAGATATTTCCCTGTGCCTACTGCCGTTTCTTCCAAATGCCGGTATTGGGCTGAAAACGCCTGTTTTGGGACTCTGCAGAGAAAGTGTTTGCAGACTGCTGAATCCACACACGGGTTTAACTCTGGAAGTTGAGTGCACACATTGACAACCGTTCTGTTAGATAGCTGCGTTTTGGATTTAGAAGCAGATATTTCCCTGTGCCTACTGCCGTTTCTTCCAAATGCCGGTATTGGGCTGAAAACGCCTGTTTTGGGACTCTGCAGAGAAAGTCTCTGCAGACTGCTGAATCCACACACGGGTTTAACTCTGGAAGTTGAGTGCACACATTGACAACCGTTCTGTTAGATAGCTGCGTTTTGGATTTAGAAGCAGATATTTCCCTGTGCTTACTGCTGTTTCTTCCATATGCCGGTAATGGGCTGAAAACGCCTGTTTTGGGACTCTGCAGAGAAAGTCTCTGCAGACTGCTGAATCCACACACGGGTTTAACTCTGGAAGTTGAGTGCACACATTGACAACCGTTCTGTTAGATAGCTGCGTTTTGGATTTAGAAGCAGATATTTCCCTGTGCTTACTGCTGTTTGTTCCATATGCCGGTATTGGGCTGAAAACGCCTGTTTTGGGACTCTGCAGAGAGTGTTTGCAGACTGCTGAATCCACACACGGGTTTAACTCTGGAAGTTGAGTGCACACATTGACAACCGTTCTGTTAGATAGCTGCGTTTTGGATTTAGAAGCAGATATTTCCCTGTGCTTACTGCTGTTTCTTCCATATGCCGGTATTGGGCTGAAAACGCCTGTTTTGGGACTCTGCACAGAAAGTGTTTGCAGACTGCTGAATCCACACACGAGTTCATCTCTGGAAGGTGAATGCACGCATTGACAACCATTCAGTTACATAGCTGCCTTTTGGTTTTAGAAGAAGTTATTTCTCTTTACAGCATATACTCTCATTCACTCTGGAATATCCAAACGCAGCTCCTAAAAGAAACGGGTTTCTACGTATAATCAGATATTTCCCTTTACATCTTGTACCCCAGTACACTCTGATATATGCAAACGCAGCTCCTGGAAGAAACGTGTTTGTAACTCGCTGAATCTGAGCATATATTGAAGTCTCTTAGGTGAATGAACACGCGGCAGAGGAGTTTGAAAAAAACATTTCTTCCATGTTATAGATGCACTGTTACTGCTATTGCTTTTAGGCTGGTGTTTTCCTGGAAATGTTGGTTTTAGAATTTCCATACAAATGGTTTGTAAACTGCTGCATAAGTGGAGCAGTTTAATTCGTTAAGTTGAATGCCCTCATTCACAATCATTCTGTTAGCTAGCTCCGTTTTGGTTTTAGAAGCCTGTGTTTCTAGTTACAGCATATACTCCCATTCATTCTGGAATAGCCAAACGCAGCTCCCAGAATAGACGTGTTTCTAAGTCGCTGAATCTAAACATAGATTCAACTCCCTTAGGTGAACGAACACACAGCACAGCAGTTTGAAAGAAACGTTTTATTTGAGTTTTAGACGCAGTCTTATTGCTATTTCTTAGAGGCCGGTATTTTGCTGGGAATGTCTGTTTTAGAATCTGCACAAAAATCTTTTCTAAACTGCTGCATAGAAACAACAGTTTATCTCAATAAGCTGAATGCACACAGTGACAACCATTCTGTTAGATGGCTCCGTGTTTGTTTTAGAACCAGATATTTCACTTTAAACCTTATACTCCAGTACACTCTGGAATATGCAAATGCAGCTCCTGGAAGAAACGTGTTTCTTACTCGCTGAATCTGAACATATACTCAAGACTCTTAGTTGAATGAACACAGAGCAGAGCATTTTGAAGAAAACGTTTCTTCTATGTTATAGATGCAGTCTTACTGCTACTTCTTTTAGGCTGGTGTTTTGCTGCAAATGTTGATTTTAGAATTTGCATATAAAGGGTTTCTAAACTGCTGCCTAAGAAGAGCAGATTAACCCTTTAAGTTGAATGCACACATTCACAACCATTCTGTTAGATAGCTCCGTTTTGGTTTTAGAAACAGATATTTCTCTTTACAGCATTTACTCCCATACACTCTGGAATATCGAAATGCAGCTCCTAGAATAAACGTGTTTCAAACTCGCTGAATCCAAACATAGATTCAACGACCTTTGGTGAACGAACACACTGCAGAGCAGTTTGAAAGAAACGTTCCCTCTGAGTTTTAGACGCAGTCTTACTGCTATTTCTTATAGGCCGGTATTTTGCTGGAAATGTCTATTTGAGAATCTACACAGAAATGTTTTCTAAACTGCTGCATACAAACAGCAGTTTAGCTCAGTAAGTTGAATGCACACATTGACAACCATTCCATTAGATCATCCGTTTTTCTTTTGGAACGAGACATTTGTCTTTACATCTTATACTCCAGTATACTCTGGAATAGGCAAACACAGCTCCTGGAAGAAACGTGTTGCTAATTAGCTGAATCTGAACATATATTCAAGTCTCTTATATGAATGAACACACAGCAGAGCAGTTTGAAAACAGTTTCGTCCATGTTAAAGATGCAGTCTTACTGCTATTTCCTTTAGGCTGGTGTTTTGCTGGAAAGGCCTGTATGAGAATTTGCATATAAAGGGTTTCTAAAGTGCTGCATGAGAAGAGCAGTTTACCTCTTTAAGCCAAAGGCACACATTCACAACCACTCTGCTAGATAGATCCATTTTGGTTTTAGAAACAGATATTTCTCTTTACAGCATATACTCCCATTCATTCCGGAATATCCAAAGACAGCTCCTAGAATAAACGTGTTTCTATCTCGCTGAATCTAAACATAGATTAAACTCCCTTAGGTCAAAGAACACACGGCCGAGCAGGTTGAAAGAAACGTTTCTTCTGAGTTTTAGACGCAGTCTTAATGCTCTTTCTTATATATGCCGGTACCGGGCCGGAAAGGCCTGTTTTCAGACTCTGCACAGAAAGTGTTTGCAGACTGCTGAATCCACACACGGGTTTAACTCTGGAAGTTGAGTGCACACATTGACAACCGTTCTGTTAGATAGCTGCGTTTTGGATTTAGAAGCAGATATTTCCCTGTGCCTACTGCCGTTTCTTCCAAATGCCGGTATTGGGCTGAAAACGCCTGTTTTGGGACTCTGCAGAGAAAGTGTTTGCAGACTGCTGAATCCACACACGGGTTTAACTCTGGAAGTTGAGTGCACACATTGACAACCGTTCTGTTAGATAGCTGCGTTTTGGATTTAGAAGCAGATATTTCCCTGTGCCTACTGCCGTTTCTTCCAAATGCCGGTATTGGGCTGAAAACGCCTGTTTTGGGACTCTGCAGAGAAAGTCTCTGCAGACTGCTGAATCCACACACGGGTTTAACTCTGGAAGTTGAGTGCACACATTGACAACCGTTCTGTTAGATAGCTGCGTTTTGGATTTAGAAGCAGATATTTCCCTGTGCTTACTGCTGTTTCTTCCATATGCCGGTAATGGGCTGAAAACGCCTGTTTTGGGACTCTGCAGAGAAAGTCTCTGCAGACTGCTGAATCCACACACGGGTTTAACTCTGGAAGTTGAGTGCACACATTGACAACCGTTCTGTTAGATAGCTGCGTTTTGGATTTAGAAGCAGATATTTCCCTGTGCTTACTGCTGTTTGTTCCATATGCCGGTATTGGGCTGAAAACGCCTGTTTTGGGACTCTGCAGAGAGTGTTTGCAGACTGCTGAATCCACACACGGGTTTAACTCTGGAAGTTGAGTGCACACATTGACAACCGTTCTGTTAGATAGCTGCGTTTTGGATTTAGAAGCAGATATTTCCCTGTGCTTACTGCTGTTTCTTCCATATGCCGGTATTGGGCTGAAAACGCCTGTTTTGGGACTCTGCACAGAAAGTGTTTGCAGACTGCTGAATCCACACACGAGTTCATCTCTGGAAGGTGAATGCACGCATTGACAACCATTCAGTTACATAGCTGCCTTTTGGTTTTAGAAGAAGTTATTTCTCTTTACAGCATATACTCTCATTCACTCTGGAATATCCAAACGCAGCTCCTAAAAGAATCGGGTTTCTACGTATAATCAGATATTTCCCTTTACATCTTGTACCCCAGTACACTCTGATATATGCAAACGCAGCTCCTGGAAGAAACGTGTTTGTAACTCGCTGAATCTGAGCATATATTGAAGTCTCTTAGGTGAATGAACACGCGGCAGAGGAGTTTGAAAAAAACATTTCTTCCATGTTATAGATGCACTGTTACTGCTATTGCTTTTAGGCTGGTGTTTTCCTGGAAATGTTGGTTTTAGAATTTCCATACAAATGGTTTGTAAACTGCTGCATAAGTGGAGCAGTTTAATTCGTTAAGTTGAATGCCCTCATTCACAATCATTCTGTTAGCTAGCTCCGTTTTGGTTTTAGAAGCCTGTGTTTCTAGTTACAGCATATACTCCCATTCATTCTGGAATAGCCAAACGCAGCTCCCAGAATAGACGTGTTTCTAAGTCGCTGAATCTAAACATAGATTCAACTCCCTTAGGTGAACGAACACACAGCACAGCAGTTTGAAAGAAACGTTTTATTTGAGTTTTAGACGCAGTCTTATTGCTATTTCTTAGAGGCCGGTATTTTGCTGGGAATGTCTGTTTTAGAATCTGCACAAAAATCTTTTCTAAACTGCTGCATAGAAACAACAGTTTATCTCAATAAGCTGAATGCACACAGTGACAACCATTCTGTTAGATGGCTCCGTGTTTGTTTTAGAACCAGATATTTCACTTTAAACCTTATACTCCAGTACACTCTGGAATATGCAAATGCAGCTCCTGGAAGAAACGTGTTTCTTACTCGCTGAATCTGAACATATACTCAAGACTCTTAGTTGAATGAACACAGAGCAGAGCATTTTGAAGAAAACGTTTCTTCTATGTTATAGATGCAGTCTTACTGCTACTTCTTTTAGGCTGGTGTTTTGCTGCAAATGTTGATTTTAGAATTTGCATATAAAGGGTTTCTAAACTGCTGCCTAAGAAGAGCAGATTAACCCTTTAAGTTGAATGCACACATTCACAACCATTCTGTTAGATAGCTCCGTTTTGGTTTTAGAAACAGATATTTCTCTTTACAGCATTTACTCCCATACACTCTGGAATATCGAAATGCAGCTCCTAGAATAAACGTGTTTCAAACTCGCTGAATCCAAACATAGATTCAACGACCTTTGGTGAACGAACACACTGCAGAGCAGTTTGAAAGAAACGTTCCCTCTGAGTTTTAGACGCAGTCTTACTGCTATTTCTTATAGGCCGGTATTTTGCTGGAAATGTCTATTTGAGAATCTACACAGAAATGTTTTCTAAACTGCTGCATACAAACAGCAGTTTAGCTCAGTAAGTTGAATGCACACATTGACAACCATTCCATTAGATCATCCGTTTTTCTTTTGGAACGAGACATTTGTCTTTACATCTTATACTCCAGTATACTCTGGAATAGGCAAACACAGCTCCTGGAAGAAACGTGTTGCTAATTAGCTGAATCTGAACATATATTCAAGTCTCTTATATGAATGAACACACAGCAGAGCAGTTTGAAAACAGTTTCGTCCATGTTAAAGATGCAGTCTTACTGCTATTTCCTTTAGGCTGGTGTTTTGCTGGAAAGGCCTGTATGAGAATTTGCATATAAAGGGTTTCTAAAGTGCTGCATGAGAAGAGCAGTTTACCTCTTTAAGCCAAAGGCACACATTCACAACCACTCTGCTAGATAGATCCATTTTGGTTTTAGAAACAGATATTTCTCTTTACAGCATATACTCCCATTCATTCCGGAATATCCAAAGACAGCTCCTAGAATAAACGTGTTTCTATCTCGCTGAATCTAAACATAGATTAAACTCCCTTAGGTCAAAGAACACACGGCCGAGCAGGTTGAAAGAAACGTTTCTTCTGAGTTTTAGACGCAGTCTTAATGCTCTTTCTTATATATGCCGGTACCGGGCCGGAAAGGCCTGTTTTCAGACTCTGCACAGAAAGTGTTTGCAGACTGCTGAATCCACACACGGGTTTAACTCTGGAAGTTGAGTGCACACATTGACAACCGTTCTGTTAGATAGCTGCGTTTTGGATTTAGAAGCAGATATTTCCCTGTGCCTACTGCCGTTTCTTCCAAATGCCGGTATTGGGCTGAAAACGCCTGTTTTGGGACTCTGCAGAGAAAGTGTTTGCAGACTGCTGAATCCACACACGGGTTTAACTCTGGAAGTTGAGTGCACACATTGACAACCGTTCTGTTAGATAGCTGCGTTTTGGATTTAGAAGCAGATATTTCCCTGTGCCTACTGCCGTTTCTTCCAAATGCCGGTATTGGGCTGAAAACGCCTGTTTTGGGACTCTGCAGAGAAAGTCTCTGCAGACTGCTGAATCCACACACGGGTTTAACTCTGGAAGTTGAGTGCACACATTGACAACCGTTCTGTTAGATAGCTGCGTTTTGGATTTAGAAGCAGATATTTCCCTGTGCTTACTGCTGTTTCTTCCATATGCCGGTAATGGGCTGAAAACGCCTGTTTTGGGACTCTGCAGAGAAAGTCTCTGCAGACTGCTGAATCCACACACGGGTTTAACTCTGGAAGTTGAGTGCACACATTGACAACCGTTCTGTTAGATAGCTGCGTTTTGGATTTAGAAGCAGATATTTCCCTGTGCTTACTGCTGTTTGTTCCATATGCCGGTATTGGGCTGAAAACGCCTGTTTTGGGACTCTGCAGAGAGTGTTTGCAGACTGCTGAATCCACACACGGGTTTAACTCTGGAAGTTGAGTGCACACATTGACAACCGTTCTGTTAGATAGCTGCGTTTTGGATTTAGAAGCAGATATTTCCCTGTGCTTACTGCTGTTTCTTCCATATGCCGGTATTGGGCTGAAAACGCCTGTTTTGGGACTCTGCACAGAAAGTGTTTGCAGACTGCTGAATCCACACACGAGTTCATCTCTGGAAGGTGAATGCACGCATTGACAACCATTCAGTTACATAGCTGCCTTTTGGTTTTAGAAGAAGTTATTTCTCTTTACAGCATATACTCTCATTCACTCTGGAATATCCAAACGCAGCTCCTAAAAGAAACGGGTTTCTACGTATAATCAGATATTTCCCTTTACATCTTGTACCCCAGTACACTCTGATATATGCAAACGCAGCTCCTGGAAGAAACGTGTTTGTAACTCGCTGAATCTGAGCATATATTGAAGTCTCTTAGGTGAATGAACACGCAGCAGAGGAGTTTGAAAAAAACATTTCTTCCATGTTATAGATGCACTGTTACTGCTATTGCTTTTAGGCTGGTGTTTTCCTGGAAATGTTGGTTTTGGAATTTCCATACAAATGGTTTGTAAACTGCTGCATAAGTGGAGCAGTTTAATTCGTTAAGTTGAATGCCCTCATTCACAATCATTCTGTTAGCTAGCTCCGTTTTGGTTTTAGAAGCCTGTGTTTCTAGTTACAGCATATACTCCCATTCATTCTGGAATAGCCAAACGCAGCTCCCAGAATAGACGTGTTTCTAAGTCGCTGAATCTAAACATAGATTCAACTCCCTTAGGTGAACGAACACACAGCACAGCAGTTTGAAAGAAACGTTTTATTTGAGTTTTAGACGCAGTCTTATTGCTATTTCTTAGAGGCCGGTATTTTGCTGGGAATGTCTGTTTTAGAATCTGCACAAAAATCTTTTCTAAACTGCTGCATAGAAACAACAGTTTATCTCAATAAGCTGAATGCACACAGTGACAACCATTCTGTTAGATGGCTCCGTGTTTGTTTTAGAACCAGATATTTCACTTTAAACCTTATACTCCAGTACACTCTGGAATATGCAAATGCAGCTCCTGGAAGAAACGTGTTTCTTACTCGCTGAATCTGAACATATACTCAAGACTCTTAGTTGAATGAACACAGAGCAGAGCATTTTGAAGAAAACGTTTCTTCTATGTTATAGATGCAGTCTTACTGCTACTTCTTTTAGGCTGGTGTTTTGCTGCAAATGTTGATTTTAGAATTTGCATATAAAGGGTTTCTAAACTGCTGCCTAAGAAGAGCAGATTAACCCTTTAAGTTGAATGCACACATTCACAACCATTCTGTTAGATAGCTCCGTTTTGGTTTTAGAAACAGATATTTCTCTTTACAGCATTTACTCCCATACACTCTGGAATATCGAAATGCAGCTCCTAGAATAAACGTGTTTCAAACTCGCTGAATCCAAACATAGATTCAACGACCTTTGGTGAACGAACACACTGCAGAGCAGTTTGAAAGAAACGTTCCCTCTGAGTTTTAGACGCAGTCTTACTGCTATTTCTTATAGGCCGGTATTTTGCTGGAAATGTCTATTTGAGAATCTACACAGAAATGTTTTCTAAACTGCTGCATACAAACAGCAGTTTAGCTCAGTAAGTTGAATGCACACATTGACAACCATTCCATTAGATCATCCGTTTTTCTTTTGGAACGAGACATTTGTCTTTACATCTTATACTCCAGTATACTCTGGAACAGGCAAACACAGCTCCTGGAAGAAACGTGTTGCTAATTAGCTGAATCTGAACATATATTCAAGTCTCTTATATGAATGAACACACAGCAGAGCAGTTTGAAAACAGTTTCGTGCATGTTAAAGATGCAGTCTTACTGCTATTTCCTTTAGGCTGGTGTTTTGCTGGAAAGGCCTGTATGAGAATTTGCATATAAAGGGTTTCTAAAGTGCTGCATGAGAAGAGCAGTTTACCTCTTTAAGCCAAAGGCACACATTCACAACCACTCTGCTAGATAGATCCATTTTGGTTTTAGAAACAGATATTTGTCTTTACAGCATATACTCCCATTCATTCCGGAATATCCAAAGACAGCTCCTAGAATAAACGTGTTTCTATCTCGCTGAATCTAAACATAGATTAAACTCCCTTAGGTCAAAGAACACACGGCCGAGCAGGTTGAAAGAAACGTTTCTTCTGAGATTTAGACGCAGTCTTAATGCTCTTTCTTATATATGCCGGTACCGGGCCGGAAAGGCCTGTTTTCAGACTCTGCACAGAAAGTGTTTGGAGACTGCTGAATCCACACACGGGTTTAACTCTGGAAGTTGAGTGCACACATTGACAACCGTTCTGTTAGATAGCTGCGTTTTGGATTTAGAAGCAGATATTTCCCTGTGCTTACTGCTGTTTCTTCCATATGCCGGTAATGGGCTGAAAACGCCTGTTTTGGGACTCTGCAGAGAAAGTCTCTGCAGACTGCTGAATCCACACACGGGTTTAACTCTGGAAGTTGAGTGCACACATTGACAACCGTTCTGTTAGATAGCTGCGTTTTGGATTTAGAAGCAGATATTTCCCTGTGCTTACTGCTGTTTCTTCCATATGCCGGTAATGGGCTGAAAACGCCTGTCTTGGGACTCTGCAGAGAAAGTCTCTGCAGACTGCTGAATCCACACACGGGTTTAACTCTGGAAGTTGAGTGCACACATTGACAACCGTTCTGTTAGATAGCTGCGTTTTGGATTTAGAAGCAGATATTTCCCTGTGCTTACTGCTGTTTCTTCCATATGCCGGTAATGGGCTGAAAACGCCTGTTTTGGGACTCTGCAGAGAAAGTCTCTGCAGACTGCTGAATCCACACACGGGTTTAACTCTGGAAGTTGAGTGCACACATTGACAACCGTTCTGTTAGATAGCTGCGTTTTGGATTTAGAAGCAGATATTTCCCTGTGCTTACTGCTGTTTCTTCCATATGCCGGTAATGGGCTGAAAACGCCTGTTTTGGGACTCTGCAGAGAAAGTCTCTGCAGACTGCTGAATCCACACACGGGTTTAACTCTGGAAGTTGAGTGCACACATTGACAACCGTTCTGTTAGATAGCTGCGTTTTGGATTTAGAAGCAGATATTTCCCTGTGCTTACTGCTGTTTCTTCCATATGCCGGTAATGGGCTGAAAACGCCTGTTTTGGGACTCTGCAGAGAAAGTCTCTGCAGACTGCTGAATCCACACACGGGTTTAACTCTGGAAGTTGAGTGCACACATTGACAACCGTTCTGTTAGATAGCTGCGTTTTGGATTGAGAAGCAGATATTTCCCTGTGCTTACTGCTGTTTCTTCCATATGCCGGTAATGGGCTGAAAACGCCTGTTTTGGGACTCTGCAGAGAAAGTCTCTGCAGACTGCTGAATCCACACACGGGTTTAACTCTGGAAGTTGAGTGCACACATTGACAACCGTTCTGTTAGATAGCTGCGTTTTGGATTTAGAAGCAGATATTTCCCTGTGCCTACTGCCGTTTCTTCCAAATGCCGGTATTGGGCTGAAAACGCCTGTTTTGGGACTCTGCAGAGAAAGTCTCTGCAGACTGCTGAATCCACACACGGGTTTAACTCTGGAAGTTGAGTGCACACATTGACAACCGTTCTGTTAGATAGCTGCGTTTTGGATTTAGAAGCAGATATTTCCCTGTGCTTACTGCTGTTTCTTCCATATGCCGGTAATGGGCTGAAAACGCCTGTTTTGGGACGCTGCAGAGAAAGTCTCTGCAGACTGCTGAATCCACACACGGGTTTAACTCTGGAAGTTGAGTGCACACATTGACAACCGTTCTGTTAGATAGCTGCGTTTTGGATTTAGAAGCAGATATTTCCCTGTGCCTACTGCCGTTTCTTCCAAATGCCGGTATTGGGCTGAAAACGCCTGTTTTCGGACTCTGCAGAGAAAGTGTTTGCAGACTGCTGAATCCACACACCGGTTTAACTCTGGAAGTTGAGTGCACACATTGACAACCGTTCTGTTAGATAGCTGCGTTTTGGATTTAGAAGCAGATATTTCCCTGTGCCTACTGCCGTTTCTTCCAAATGCCGGTATTGGGCTGAAAACGCCTGTTTTGGGACTCTGCAGAGAAAGTCTCTGCAGACTGCTGAATCCACACACGGGTTTAACTCTGGAAGTTGAGTGCACACATTGACAACCGTTCTGTTAGATAGCTGCGTTTTGGATTTAGAAGCAGATATTTCCCTGTGCTTACTGCTGTTTCTTCCATATGCCGGTAATGGGCTGAAAACGCCTGTTTTGGGACTCTGCAGAGAAAGTCTCTGCAGACTGCTGAATCCACACACGGGTTTAACTCTGGAAGTTGAGTGCACACATTGACAACCGTTCTGTTAGATAGCTGCGTTTTGGATTTAGAAGCAGATATTTCCCTGTGCCTACTGCCGTTTCTTCCAAATGCCGGTATTGGGCTGAAAACGCCTGTTTTCGGACTCTGCAGAGAAAGTGTTTGCAGGCTGCTGAATCCACACACGGGTTTAACTCTGGAAGTTGAGTGCACACATTGACAACCGTTCTGTTAGATAGCTGCGTTTTGGATTTAGAAGCAGATATTTCCCTGTGCTTACTGCTGTTTCTTCCCTATGCCGGTAATGGGCTGAAAACGCCTGTTTTGGGACTCTGCAGAGAAAGTGTCTGCAGGCTGCTGAATCCACACACGGGTTTAACTCTGGAAGTTGAGTGCACACATTGACAACCGTTCTGTTAGATAGCTGCGTTTTGGATTTAGAAGCAGATATTTCCCTGTGCTTACTGCTGTTTCTTCCATATGCCGGTAATGGGCTGAAAACGCCTGTTTTGGGACTCTGCAGAGAAAGTGTTTGCAGACTGCTGAATCCACACACGGGTTTAACTCTGGAAGTTGAGTGCACACATTGACAACCGTTCTGTTAGATAGCTGCGTTTTGGATTTAGAAGCAGATATTTCCCTGTGCTTACTGCTGTTTCTTCCATATGCCGGTATTGGGCTGAAAACGCCTGTTTTGGGACTCTGCACAGAAAGTGTTTGCAGACTGCTGAATCCACACACGAGTTCATCTCTGGAAGGTGAATGCACGCATTGACAACCATTCAGTTACATAGCTGCCTTTTGGTTTTAGAAGAAGTTATTTCTCTTTACAGCATATACTCTCATTCACTCTGGAATATCCAAACGCAGCTCCTAAAAGAAACGGGTTTCTACGTATAATCAGATATTTCCCTTTACATCTTGTACCCCAGTACACTCTGATATATGCAAACGCAGCTCCTGGAAGAAACGTGTTTGTAACTCGCTGAATCTGAGCATATATTGAAGTCTCTTAGGTGAATGAACACGCAGCAGAGGAGTTTGAAAAAAACATTTCTTCCATGTTATAGATGCACTGTTACTGCTATTGCTTTTAGGCTGGTGTTTTCCTGGAAATGTTGGTTTTGGAATTTCCATACAAATGGTTTGTAAACTGCTGCATAAGTGGAGCAGTTTAATTCGTTAAGTTGAATGCCCTCATTCACAATCATTCTGTTAGCTAGCTCCGTTTTGGTTTTAGAAGCCTGTGTTTCTAGTTACAGCATATACTCCCATTCATTCTGGAATAGCCAAACGCAGCTCCCAGAATAGACGTGTTTCTAAGTCGCTGAATCTAAACATAGATTCAACTCCCTTAGGTGAACGAACACACAGCACAGCAGTTTGAAAGAAACGTTTTATTTGAGTTTTAGACGCAGTCTTATTGCTATTTCTTAGAGGCCGGTATTTTGCTGGGAATGTCTGTTTTAGAATCTGCACAAAAATCTTTTCTAAACTGCTGCATAGAAACAACAGTTTATCTCAATAAGCTGAATGCACACAGTGACAACCATTCTGTTAGATGGCTCCGTGTTTGTTTTAGAACCAGATATTTCACTTTAAACCTTATACTCCAGTACACTCTGGAATATGCAAATGCAGCTCCTGGAAGAAACGTGTTTCTTACTCGCTGAATCTGAACATATACTCAAGACTCTTAGTTGAATGAACACAGAGCAGAGCATTTTGAAGAAAACGTTTCTTCTATGTTATAGATGCAGTCTTACTGCTACTTCTTTTAGGCTGGTGTTTTGCTGCAAATGTTGATTTTAGAATTTGCATATAAAGGGTTTCTAAACTGCTGCCTAAGAAGAGCAGATTAACCCTTTAAGTTGAATGCACACATTCACAACCATTCTGTTAGATAGCTCCGTTTTGGTTTTAGAAACAGATATTTCTCTTTACAGCATTTACTCCCATACACTCTGGAATATCGAAATGCAGCTCCTAGAATAAACGTGTTTCAAACTCGCTGAATCCAAACATAGATTCAACGACCTTTGGTGAACGAACACACTGCAGAGCAGTTTGAAAGAAACGTTCCCTCTGAGTTTTAGACGCAGTCTTACTGCTATTTCTTATAGGCCGGTATTTTGCTGGAAATGTCTATTTGAGAATCTACACAGAAATGTTTTCTAAACTGCTGCATACAAACAGCAGTTTAGCTCAGTAAGTTGAATGCACACATTGACAACCATTCCATTAGATCATCCGTTTTTCTTTTGGAACGAGACATTTGTCTTTACATCTTATACTCCAGTATACTCTGGAATAGGCAAACACAGCTCCTGGAAGAAACGTGTTGCTAATTAGCTGAATCTGAACATATATTCAAGTCTCTTATATGAATGAACACACAGCAGAGCAGTTTGAAAACAGTTTCGTCCATGTTAAAGATGCAGTCTTACTGCTATTTCCTTTAGGCTGGTGTTTTGCTGGAAAGGCCTGTATGAGAATTTGCATATAAAGGGTTTCTAAAGTGCTGCATGAGAAGAGCAGTTTACCTCTTTAAGCCAAAGGCACACATTCACAACCACTCTGCTAGATAGATCCATTTTGGTTTTAGAAACAGATATTTCTCTTTACAGCATATACTCCCATTCATTCCGGAATATCCAAAGACAGCTCCTAGAATAAACGTGTTTCTATCTCGCTGAATCTAAACATAGATTAAACTCCCTTAGGTCAAAGAACACACGGCCGAGCAGGTTGAAAGAAACGTTTCTTCTGAGTTTTAGACGCAGTCTTAATGCTCTTTCTTATATATGCCGGTACCGGGCCGGAAAGGCCTGTTTTCAGACTCTGCACAGAAAGTGTTTGGAGACTGCTGAATCCACACACGGGTTTAACTCTGGAAGTTGAGTGCACACATTGACAACCGTTCTGTTAGATAGCTGCGTTTTGGATTTAGAAGCAGATATTTCCCTGTGCCTACTGCCGTTTCTTCCAAATGCCGGTATTGGGCTGAAAACGCCTGTTTTGGGACTCTGCAGAGAAAGTGTTTGCAGACTGCTGAATCCACACACGGGTTTAACTCTGGAAGTTGAGTGCACACATTGACAACCGTTCTGTTAGATAGCTGCGTTTTGGATTTAGAAGCAGATATTTCCCTGTGCCTACTGCCGTTTCTTCCAAATGCCGGTATTGGGCTGAAAACGCCTGTTTTGGGACTCTGCAGAGAAAGTCTCTGCAGACTGCTGAATCCACACACGGGTTTAACTCTGGAAGTTGAGTGCACACATTGACAACCGTTCTGTTAGATAGCTGCGTTTTGGATTTAGAAGCAGATATTTCCCTGTGCTTACTGCTGTTTCTTCCATATGCCGGTAATGGGCTGAAAACGCCTGTTTTGGGACTCTGCAGAGAAAGTCTCTGCAGACTGCTGAATCCACACACGGGTTTAACTCTGGAAGTTGAGTGCACACATTGACAACCGTTCTGTTAGATAGCTGCGTTTTGGATTTAGAAGCAGATATTTCCCTGTGCTTACTGCTGTTTGTTCCATATGCCGGTATTGGGCTGAAAACGCCTGTTTTGGGACTCTGCAGAGAGTGTTTGCAGACTGCTGAATCCACACACGGGTTTAACTCTGGAAGTTGAGTGCACACATTGACAACCGTTCTGTTAGATAGCTGCGTTTTGGATTTAGAAGCAGATATTTCCCTGTGCTTACTGCTGTTTCTTCCATATGCCGGTATTGGGCTGAAAACGCCTGTTTTGGGACTCTGCACAGAAAGTGTTTGCAGACTGCTGAATCCACACACGAGTTCATCTCTGGAAGGTGAATGCACGCATTGACAACCATTCAGTTACATAGCTGCCTTTTGGTTTTAGAAGAAGTTATTTCTCTTTACAGCATATACTCTCATTCACTCTGGAATATCCAAACGCAGCTCCTAAAAGAAACGGGTTTCTACGTATAATCAGATATTTCCCTTTACATCTTGTACCCCAGTACACTCTGATATATGCAAACGCAGCTCCTGGAAGAAACGTGTTTGTAACTCGCTGAATCTGAGCATATATTGAAGTCTCTTAGGTGAATGAACACGCAGCAGAGGAGTTTGAAAAAAACATTTCTTCCATGTTATAGATGCACTGTTACTGCTATTGCTTTTAGGCTGGTGTTTTCCTGGAAATGTTGGTTTTGGAATTTCCATACAAATGGTTTGTAAACTGCTGCATAAGTGGAGCAGTTTAATTCGTTAAGTTGAATGCCCTCATTCACAATCATTCTGTTAGCTAGCTCCGTTTTGGTTTTAGAAGCCTGTGTTTCTAGTTACAGCATATACTCCCATTCATTCTGGAATAGCCAAACGCAGCTCCCAGAATAGACGTGTTTCTAAGTCGCTGAATCTAAACATAGATTCAACTCCCTTAGGTGAACGAACACACAGCACAGCAGTTTGAAAGAAACGTTTTATTTGAGTTTTAGACGCAGTCTTATTGCTATTTCTTAGAGGCCGGTATTTTGCTGGGAATGTCTGTTTTAGAATCTGCACAAAAATCTTTTCTAAACTGCTGCATAGAAACAACAGTTTATCTCAATAAGCTGAATGCACACAGTGACAACCATTCTGTTAGATGGCTCCGTGTTTGTTTTAGAACCAGATATTTCACTTTAAACCTTATACTCCAGTACACTCTGGAATATGCAAATGCAGCTCCTGGAAGAAACGTGTTTCTTACTCGCTGAATCTGAACATATACTCAAGACTCTTAGTTGAATGAACACAGAGCAGAGCATTTTGAAGAAAACGTTTCTTCTATGTTATAGATGCAGTCTTACTGCTACTTCTTTTAGGCTGGTGTTTTGCTGCAAATGTTGATTTTAGAATTTGCATATAAAGGGTTTCTAAACTGCTGCCTAAGAAGAGCAGATTAACCCTTTAAGTTGAATGCACACATTCACAACCATTCTGTTAGATAGCTCCGTTTTGGTTTTAGAAACAGATATTTCTCTTTACAGCATTTACTCCCATACACTCTGGAATATCGAAATGCAGCTCCTAGAATAAACGTGTTTCAAACTCGCTGAATCCAAACATAGATTCAACGACCTTTGGTGAACGAACACACTGCAGAGCAGTTTGAAAGAAACGTTCCCTCTGAGTTTTAGACGCAGTCTTACTGCTATTTCTTATAGGCCGGTATTTTGCTGGAAATGTCTATTTGAGAATCTACACAGAAATGTTTTCTAAACTGCTGCATACAAACAGCAGTTTAGCTCAGTAAGTTGAATGCACACATTGACAACCATTCCATTAGATCATCCGTTTTTCTTTTGGAACGAGACATTTGTCTTTACATCTTATACTCCAGTATACTCTGGAACAGGCAAACACAGCTCCTGGAAGAAACGTGTTGCTAATTAGCTGAATCTGAACATATATTCAAGTCTCTTATATGAATGAACACACAGCAGAGCAGTTTGAAAACAGTTTCGTGCATGTTAAAGATGCAGTCTTACTGCTATTTCCTTTAGGCTGGTGTTTTGCTGGAAAGGCCTGTATGAGAATTTGCATATAAAGGGTTTCTAAAGTGCTGCATGAGAAGAGCAGTTTACCTCTTTAAGCCAAAGGCACACATTCACAACCACTCTGCTAGATAGATCCATTTTGGTTTTAGAAACAGATATTTGTCTTTACAGCATATACTCCCATTCATTCCGGAATATCCAAAGACAGCTCCTAGAATAAACGTGTTTCTATCTCGCTGAATCTAAACATAGATTAAACTCCCTTAGGTCAAAGAACACACGGCCGAGCAGGTTGAAAGAAACGTTTCTTCTGAGATTTAGACGCAGTCTTAATGCTCTTTCTTATATATGCCGGTACCGGGCCGGAAAGGCCTGTTTTCAGACTCTGCACAGAAAGTGTTTGGAGACTGCTGAATCCACACACGGGTTTAACTCTGGAAGTTGAGTGCACACATTGACAACCGTTCTGTTAGATAGCTGCGTTTTGGATTTAGAAGCAGATATTTCCCTGTGCTTACTGCTGTTTCTTCCATATGCCGGTAATGGGCTGAAAACGCCTGTTTTGGGACTCTGCAGAGAAAGTCTCTGCAGACTGCTGAATCCACACACGGGTTTAACTCTGGAAGTTGAGTGCACACATTGACAACCGTTCTGTTAGATAGCTGCGTTTTGGATTTAGAAGCAGATATTTCCCTGTGCTTACTGCTGTTTCTTCCATATGCCGGTAATGGGCTGAAAACGCCTGTCTTGGGACTCTGCAGAGAAAGTCTCTGCAGACTGCTGAATCCACACACGGGTTTAACTCTGGAAGTTGAGTGCACACATTGACAACCGTTCTGTTAGATAGCTGCGTTTTGGATTTAGAAGCAGATATTTCCCTGTGCTTACTGCTGTTTCTTCCATATGCCGGTAATGGGCTGAAAACGCCTGTTTTGGGACTCTGCAGAGAAAGTCTCTGCAGACTGCTGAATCCACACACGGGTTTAACTCTGGAAGTTGAGTGCACACATTGACAACCGTTCTGTTAGATAGCTGCGTTTTGGATTTAGAAGCAGATATTTCCCTGTGCTTACTGCTGTTTCTTCCATATGCCGGTAATGGGCTGAAAACGCCTGTTTTGGGACTCTGCAGAGAAAGTCTCTGCAGACTGCTGAATCCACACACGGGTTTAACTCTGGAAGTTGAGTGCACACATTGACAACCGTTCTGTTAGATAGCTGCGTTTTGGATTTAGAAGCAGATATTTCCCTGTGCTTACTGCTGTTTCTTCCATATGCCGGTAATGGGCTGAAAACGCCTGTTTTGGGACTCTGCAGAGAAAGTCTCTGCAGACTGCTGAATCCACACACGGGTTTAACTCTGGAAGTTGAGTGCACACATTGACAACCGTTCTGTTAGATAGCTGCGTTTTGGATTGAGAAGCAGATATTTCCCTGTGCTTACTGCTGTTTCTTCCATATGCCGGTAATGGGCTGAAAACGCCTGTTTTGGGACTCTGCAGAGAAAGTCTCTGCAGACTGCTGAATCCACACACGGGTTTAACTCTGGAAGTTGAGTGCACACATTGACAACCGTTCTGTTAGATAGCTGCGTTTTGGATTTAGAAGCAGATATTTCCCTGTGCCTACTGCCGTTTCTTCCAAATGCCGGTATTGGGCTGAAAACGCCTGTTTTGGGACTCTGCAGAGAAAGTCTCTGCAGACTGCTGAATCCACACACGGGTTTAACTCTGGAAGTTGAGTGCACACATTGACAACCGTTCTGTTAGATAGCTGCGTTTTGGATTTAGAAGCAGATATTTCCCTGTGCTTACTGCTGTTTCTTCCATATGCCGGTAATGGGCTGAAAACGCCTGTTTTGGGACGCTGCAGAGAAAGTCTCTGCAGACTGCTGAATCCACACACGGGTTTAACTCTGGAAGTTGAGTGCACACATTGACAACCGTTCTGTTAGATAGCTGCGTTTTGGATTTAGAAGCAGATATTTCCCTGTGCCTACTGCCGTTTCTTCCAAATGCCGGTATTGGGCTGAAAACGCCTGTTTTCGGACTCTGCAGAGAAAGTGTTTGCAGACTGCTGAATCCACACACCGGTTTAACTCTGGAAGTTGAGTGCACACATTGACAACCGTTCTGTTAGATAGCTGCGTTTTGGATTTAGAAGCAGATATTTCCCTGTGCCTACTGCCGTTTCTTCCAAATGCCGGTATTGGGCTGAAAACGCCTGTTTTGGGACTCTGCAGAGAAAGTCTCTGCAGACTGCTGAATCCACACACGGGTTTAACTCTGGAAGTTGAGTGCACACATTGACAACCGTTCTGTTAGATAGCTGCGTTTTGGATTTAGAAGCAGATATTTCCCTGTGCTTACTGCTGTTTCTTCCATATGCCGGTAATGGGCTGAAAACGCCTGTTTTGGGACTCTGCAGAGAAAGTCTCTGCAGACTGCTGAATCCACACACGGGTTTAACTCTGGAAGTTGAGTGCACACATTGACAACCGTTCTGTTAGATAGCTGCGTTTTGGATTTAGAAGCAGATATTTCCCTGTGCCTACTGCCGTTTCTTCCAAATGCCGGTATTGGGCTGAAAACGCCTGTTTTCGGACTCTGCAGAGAAAGTGTTTGCAGGCTGCTGAATCCACACACGGGTTTAACTCTGGAAGTTGAGTGCACACATTGACAACCGTTCTGTTAGATAGCTGCGTTTTGGATTTAGAAGCAGATATTTCCCTGTGCTTACTGCTGTTTCTTCCCTATGCCGGTAATGGGCTGAAAACGCCTGTTTTGGGACTCTGCAGAGAAAGTGTCTGCAGGCTGCTGAATCCACACACGGGTTTAACTCTGGAAGTTGAGTGCACACATTGACAACCGTTCTGTTAGATAGCTGCGTTTTGGATTTAGAAGCAGATATTTCCCTGTGCTTACTGCTGTTTCTTCCATATGCCGGTAATGGGCTGAAAACGCCTGTTTTGGGACTCTGCAGAGAAAGTGTTTGCAGACTGCTGAATCCACACACGGGTTTAACTCTGGAAGTTGAGTGCACACATTGACAACCGTTCTGTTAGATAGCTGCGTTTTGGATTTAGAAGCAGATATTTCCCTGTGCTTACTGCTGTTTCTTCCATATGCCGGTATTGGGCTGAAAACGCCTGTTTTGGGACTCTGCACAGAAAGTGTTTGCAGACTGCTGAATCCACACACGAGTTCATCTCTGGAAGGTGAATGCACGCATTGACAACCATTCAGTTACATAGCTGCCTTTTGGTTTTAGAAGAAGTTATTTCTCTTTACAGCATATACTCTCATTCACTCTGGAATATCCAAACGCAGCTCCTAAAAGAAACGGGTTTCTACGTATAATCAGATATTTCCCTTTACATCTTGTACCCCAGTACACTCTGATATATGCAAACGCAGCTCCTGGAAGAAACGTGTTTGTAACTCGCTGAATCTGAGCATATATTGAAGTCTCTTAGGTGAATGAACACGCAGCAGAGGAGTTTGAAAAAAACATTTCTTCCATGTTATAGATGCACTGTTACTGCTATTGCTTTTAGGCTGGTGTTTTCCTGGAAATGTTGGTTTTGGAATTTCCATACAAATGGTTTGTAAACTGCTGCATAAGTGGAGCAGTTTAATTCGTTAAGTTGAATGCCCTCATTCACAATCATTCTGTTAGCTAGCTCCGTTTTGGTTTTAGAAGCCTGTGTTTCTAGTTACAGCATATACTCCCATTCATTCTGGAATAGCCAAACGCAGCTCCCAGAATAGACGTGTTTCTAAGTCGCTGAATCTAAACATAGATTCAACTCCCTTAGGTGAACGAACACACAGCACAGCAGTTTGAAAGAAACGTTTTATTTGAGTTTTAGACGCAGTCTTATTGCTATTTCTTAGAGGCCGGTATTTTGCTGGGAATGTCTGTTTTAGAATCTGCACAAAAATCTTTTCTAAACTGCTGCATAGAAACAACAGTTTATCTCAATAAGCTGAATGCACACAGTGACAACCATTCTGTTAGATGGCTCCGTGTTTGTTTTAGAACCAGATATTTCACTTTAAACCTTATACTCCAGTACACTCTGGAATATGCAAATGCAGCTCCTGGAAGAAACGTGTTTCTTACTCGCTGAATCTGAACATATACTCAAGACTCTTAGTTGAATGAACACAGAGCAGAGCATTTTGAAGAAAACGTTTCTTCTATGTTATAGATGCAGTCTTACTGCTACTTCTTTTAGGCTGGTGTTTTGCTGCAAATGTTGATTTTAGAATTTGCATATAAAGGGTTTCTAAACTGCTGCCTAAGAAGAGCAGATTAACCCTTTAAGTTGAATGCACACATTCACAACCATTCTGTTAGATAGCTCCGTTTTGGTTTTAGAAACAGATATTTCTCTTTACAGCATTTACTCCCATACACTCTGGAATATCGAAATGCAGCTCCTAGAATAAACGTGTTTCAAACTCGCTGAATCCAAACATAGATTCAACGACCTTTGGTGAACGAACACACTGCAGAGCAGTTTGAAAGAAACGTTCCCTCTGAGTTTTAGACGCAGTCTTACTGCTATTTCTTATAGGCCGGTATTTTGCTGGAAATGTCTATTTGAGAATCTACACAGAAATGTTTTCTAAACTGCTGCATACAAACAGCAGTTTAGCTCAGTAAGTTGAATGCACACATTGACAACCATTCCATTAGATCATCCGTTTTTCTTTTGGAACGAGACATTTGTCTTTACATCTTATACTCCAGTATACTCTGGAATAGGCAAACACAGCTCCTGGAAGAAACGTGTTGCTAATTAGCTGAATCTGAACATATATTCAAGTCTCTTATATGAATGAACACACAGCAGAGCAGTTTGAAAACAGTTTCCTCCATGTTAAAGATGCAGTCTTACTGCTATTTCCTTTAGGCTGGTGTTTTGCTGGAAAGGCCTGTATGAGAATTTGCATATAAAGGGTTTCTAAAGTGCTGCATGAGAAGAGCAGTTTACCTCTTTAAGCCAAAGGCACACATTCACAACCACTCTGCTAGATAGATCCATTTTGGTTTTAGAAACAGATATTTCTCTTTACAGCATATACTCCCATTCATTCCGGAATATCCAAAGACAGCTCCTAGAATAAACGTGTTTCTATCTCGCTGAATCTAAACATAGATTAAACTCCCTTAGGTCAAAGAACACACGGCCGAGCAGGTTGAAAGAAACGTTTCTTCTGAGTTTTAGACGCAGTCTTAATGCTCTTTCTTATATATGCCGGTACCGGGCCGGAAAGGCCTGTTTTCAGACTCTGCACAGAAAGTGTTTGGAGACTGCTGAATCCACACACGGGTTTAACTCTGGAAGTTGAGTGCACACATTGACAACCGTTCTGTTAGATAGCTGCGTTTTGGATTTAGAAGCAGATATTTCCCTGTGCCTACTGCCGTTTCTTCCAAATGCCGGTATTGGGCTGAAAACGCCTGTTTTGGGACTCTGCAGAGAAAGTGTTTGCAGACTGCTGAATCCACACACGGGTTTAACTCTGGAAGTTGAGTGCACACATTGACAACCGTTCTGTTAGATAGCTGCGTTTTGGATTTAGAAGCAGATATTTCCCTGTGCCTACTGCCGTTTCTTCCAAATGCCGGTATTGGGCTGAAAACGCCTGTTTTGGGACTCTGCAGAGAAAGTCTCTGCAGACTGCTGAATCCACACACGGGTTTAACTCTGGAAGTTGAGTGCACACATTGACAACCGTTCTGTTAGATAGCTGCGTTTTGGATTTAGAAGCAGATATTTCCCTGTGCTTACTGCTGTTTCTTCCATATGCCGGTAATGGGCTGAAAACGCCTGTTTTGGGACTCTGCAGAGAAAGTCTCTGCAGACTGCTGAATCCACACACGGGTTTAACTCTGGAAGTTGAGTGCACACATTGACAACCGTTCTGTTAGATAGCTGCGTTTTGGATTTAGAAGCAGATATTTCCCTGTGCTTACTGCTGTTTGTTCCATATGCCGGTATTGGGCTGAAAACGCCTGTTTTGGGACTCTGCAGAGAGTGTTTGCAGACTGCTGAATCCACACACGGGTTTAACTCTGGAAGTTGAGTGCACACATTGACAACCGTTCTGTTAGATAGCTGCGTTTTGGATTTAGAAGCAGATATTTCCCTGTGCTTACTGCTGTTTCTTCCATATGCCGGTATTGGGCTGAAAACGCCTGTTTTGGGACTCTGCACAGAAAGTGTTTGCAGACTGCTGAATCCACACACGAGTTCATCTCTGGAAGGTGAATGCACGCATTGACAACCATTCAGTTACATAGCTGCCTTTTGGTTTTAGAAGAAGTTATTTCTCTTTACAGCATATACTCTCATTCACTCTGGAATATCCAAACGCAGCTCCTAAAAGAAACGGGTTTCTACGTATAATCAGATATTTCCCTTTACATCTTGTACCCCAGTACACTCTGATATATGCAAACGCAGCTCCTGGAAGAAACGTGTTTGTAACTCGCTGAATCTGAGCATATATTGAAGTCTCTTAGGTGAATGAACACGCGACAGAGGAGTTTGAAAAAAACATTTCTTCCATGTTATAGATGCACTGTTACTGCTATTGCTTTTAGGCTGGTGTTTTCCTGGAAATGTTGGTTTTAGAATTTCCATACAAATGGTTTGTAAACTGCTGCATAAGTGGAGCAGTTTAATTCGTTAAGTTGAATGCCCTCATTCACAATCATTCTGTTAGCTAGCTCCGTTTTGGTTTTAGAAGCCTGTGTTTCTAGTTACAGCATATACTCCCATTCATTCTGGAATAGCCAAACGCAGCTCCCAGAATAGACGTGTTTCTAAGTCGCTGAATCTAAACATAGATTCAACTCCCTTAGGTGAACGAACACACAGCACAGCAGTTTGAAAGAAACGTTTTATTTGAGTTTTAGACGCAGTCTTATTGCTATTTCTTAGAGGCCGGTATTTTGCTGGGAATGTCTGTTTTAGAATCTGCACAAAAATCTTTTCTAAACTGCTGCATAGAAACAACAGTTTATCTCAATAAGCTGAATGCACACAGTGACAACCATTCTGTTAGATGGCTCCGTGTTTGTTTTAGAACCAGATATTTCACTTTAAACCTTATACTCCAGTACACTCTGGAATATGCAAATGCAGCTCCTGGAAGAAACGTGTTTCTTACTCGCTGAATCTGAACATATACTCAAGACTCTTAGTTGAATGAACACAGAGCAGAGCATTTTGAAGAAAACGTTTCTTCTATGTTATAGATGCAGTCTTACTGCTACTTCTTTTAGGCTGGTGTTTTGCTGCAAATGTTGATTTTAGAATTTGCATATAAAGGGTTTCTAAACTGCTGCCTAAGAAGAGCAGATTAACCCTTTAAGTTGAATGCACACATTCACAACCATTCTGTTAGATAGCTCCGTTTTGGTTTTAGAAACAGATATTTCTCTTTACAGCATTTACTCCCATACACTCTGGAATATCGAAATGCAGCTCCTAGAATAAACGTGTTTCAAACTCGCTGAATCCAAACATAGATTCAACGACCTTTGGTGAACGAACACACTGCAGAGCAGTTTGAAAGAAACGTTCCCTCTGAGTTTTAGACGCAGTCTTACTGCTATTTCTTATAGGCCGGTATTTTGCTGGAAATGTCTATTTGAGAATCTACACAGAAATGTTTTCTAAACTGCTGCATACAAACAGCAGTTTAGCTCAGTAAGTTGAATGCACACATTGACAACCATTCCATTAGATCATCCGTTTTTCTTTTGGAACGAGACATTTGTCTTTACATCTTATACTCCAGTATACTCTGGAATAGGCAAACACAGCTCCTGGAAGAAACGTGTTGCTAATTAGCTGAATCTGAACATATATTCAAGTCTCTTATATGAATGAACACACAGCAGAGCAGTTTGAAAACAGTTTCGTCCATGTTAAAGATGCAGTCTTACTGCTATTTCCTTTAGGCTGGTGTTTTGCTGGAAAGGCCTGTATGAGAATTTGCATATAAAGGGTTTCTAAAGTGCTGCATGAGAAGAGCAGTTTACCTCTTTAAGCCAAAGGCACACATTCACAACCACTCTGCTAGATAGATCCATTTTGGTTTTAGAAACAGATATTTCTCTTTACAGCATATACTCCCATTCATTCCGGAATATCCAAAGACAGCTCCTAGAATAAACGTGTTTCTATCTCGCTGAATCTAAATATAGATTAAACTCCCTTAGGTCAAAGAACACACGGCCGAGCAGGTTGAAAGAAACGTTTCTTCTGAGTTTTAGACGCAGTCTTAATGCTCTTTCTTATATATGCCGGTACCGGGCCGGAAAGGCCTGTTTTCAGACTCTGCACAGAAAGTGTTTGCAGACTGCTGAATCCACACACGGGTTTAACTCTGGAAGTTGAGTGCACACATTGACAACCGTTCTGTTAGATAGCTGCGTTTTGGATTTAGAAGCAGATATTTCCCTGTGCTTACTGCTGTTTCTTCCATATGCCGGTAATGGGCTGAAAACGCCTGTTTTGGGACTCTGCAGAGAAAGTCTCTGCAGACTGCTGAATCCACACACGGGTTTAACTCTGGAAGTTGAGTGCACACATTGACAACCGTTCTGTTAGATAGCTGCGTTTTGGATTGAGAAGCAGATATTTCCCTGTGCTTACTGCTGTTTCTTCCATATGCCGGTAATGGGCTGAAAACGCCTGTTTTGGGACTCTGCAGAGAAAGTCTCTGCAGAGAGACTTTATACTGTTACTTACTGCTGTTTCTTCCATATGCCGGTATTGGGCTGAAAACGCCTGTTTTGGGACTCTGCACAGAAAGTGTTTGCAGACTGCTGAATCCACACACGAGTTCATCTCTGGAAGGTGAATGCACGCATTGACAACCATTCAGTTACATAGCTGCCTTTTGGTTTTAGAAGAAGTTATTTCTCTTTACAGCATATACTCTCATTCACTCTGGAATATCCAAACGCAGCTCCTAAAAGAAACGGGTTTCTACGTATAATCAGATATTTCCCTTTACATCTTGTACCCCAGTACACTCTGATATATGCAAACGCAGCTCCTGGAAGAAACGTGTTTGTAACTCGCTGAATCTGAGCATATATTGAAGTCT
The DNA here is from genome assembly GCF_030222135.1 of Aotus nancymaae. NCBI lineage: Eukaryota > Metazoa > Chordata > Mammalia > Primates > Aotidae > Aotus > Aotus nancymaae. The sequence goes on from NW_026989343.1 coordinate 71,433, forward strand.
CTTAGGTGAATGAACACGCAGCAGAGGAGTTTGAAAAAAACATTTCTTCCATGTTATAGATGCACTGTTACTGCTATTGCTTTTAGGCTGGTGTTTTCCTGGAAATGTTGGTTTTGGAATTTCCATACAAATGGTTTGTAAACTGCTGCATAAGTGGAGCAGTTTAATTCGTTAAGTTGAATGCCCTCATTCACAATCATTCTGTTAGCTAGCTCCGTTTTGGTTTTAGAAGCCTGTGTTTCTAGTTACAGCATATACTCCCATTCATTCTGGAATAGCCAAACGCAGCTCCCAGAATAGACGTGTTTCTAAGTCGCTGAATCTAAACATAGATTCAACTCCCTTAGGTGAACGAACACACAGCACAGCAGTTTGAAAGAAACGTTTTATTTGAGTTTTAGACGCAGTCTTATTGCTATTTCTTAGAGGCCGGTATTTTGCTGGGAATGTCTGTTTTAGAATCTGCACAAAAATCTTTTCTAAACTGCTGCATAGAAACAACAGTTTATCTCAATAAGCTGAATGCACACAGTGACAACCATTCTGTTAGATGGCTCCGTGTTTGTTTTAGAACCAGATATTTCACTTTAAACCTTATACTCCAGTACACTCTGGAATATGCAAATGCAGCTCCTGGAAGAAACGTGTTTCTTACTCGCTGAATCTGAACATATACTCAAGACTCTTAGTTGAATGAACACAGAGCAGAGCATTTTGAAGAAAACGTTTCTTCTATGTTATAGATGCAGTCTTACTGCTACTTCTTTTAGGCTGGTGTTTTGCTGCAAATGTTGATTTTAGAATTTGCATATAAAGGGTTTCTAAACTGCTGCCTAAGAAGAGCAGATTAACCCTTTAAGTTGAATGCACACATTCACAACCATTCTGTTAGATAGCTCCGTTTTGGTTTTAGAAACAGATATTTCTCTTTACAGCATTTACTCCCATACACTCTGGAATATCGAAATGCAGCTCCTAGAATAAACGTGTTTCAAACTCGCTGAATCCAAACATAGATTCAACGACCTTTGGTGAACGAACACACTGCAGAGCAGTTTGAAAGAAACGTTCCCTCTGAGTTTTAGACGCAGTCTTACTGCTATTTCTTATAGGCCGGTATTTTGCTGGAAATGTCTATTTGAGAATCTACACAGAAATGTTTTCTAAACTGCTGCATACAAACAGCAGTTTAGCTCAGTAAGTTGAATGCACACATTGACAACCATTCCATTAGATCATCCGTTTTTCTTTTGGAACGAGACATTTGTCTTTACATCTTATACTCCAGTATACTCTGGAACAGGCAAACACAGCTCCTGGAAGAAACGTGTTGCTAATTAGCTGAATCTGAACATATATTCAAGTCTCTTATATGAATGAACACACAGCAGAGCAGTTTGAAAACAGTTTCGTGCATGTTAAAGATGCAGTCTTACTGCTATTTCCTTTAGGCTGGTGTTTTGCTGGAAAGGCCTGTATGAGAATTTGCATATAAAGGGTTTCTAAAGTGCTGCATGAGAAGAGCAGTTTACCTCTTTAAGCCAAAGGCACACATTCACAACCACTCTGCTAGATAGATCCATTTTGGTTTTAGAAACAGATATTTGTCTTTACAGCATATACTCCCATTCATTCCGGAATATCCAAAGACAGCTCCTAGAATAAACGTGTTTCTATCTCGCTGAATCTAAACATAGATTAAACTCCCTTAGGTCAAAGAACACACGGCCGAGCAGGTTGAAAGAAACGTTTCTTCTGAGATTTAGACGCAGTCTTAATGCTCTTTCTTATATATGCCGGTACCGGGCCGGAAAGGCCTGTTTTCAGACTCTGCACAGAAAGTGTTTGGAGACTGCTGAATCCACACACGGGTTTAACTCTGGAAGTTGAGTGCACACATTGACAACCGTTCTGTTAGATAGCTGCGTTTTGGATTTAGAAGCAGATATTTCCCTGTGCTTACTGCTGTTTCTTCCATATGCCGGTAATGGGCTGAAAACGCCTGTTTTGGGACTCTGCAGAGAAAGTCTCTGCAGACTGCTGAATCCACACACGGGTTTAACTCTGGAAGTTGAGTGCACACATTGACAACCGTTCTGTTAGATAGCTGCGTTTTGGATTTAGAAGCAGATATTTCCCTGTGCTTACTGCTGTTTCTTCCATATGCCGGTAATGGGCTGAAAACGCCTGTCTTGGGACTCTGCAGAGAAAGTCTCTGCAGACTGCTGAATCCACACACGGGTTTAACTCTGGAAGTTGAGTGCACACATTGACAACCGTTCTGTTAGATAGCTGCGTTTTGGATTTAGAAGCAGATATTTCCCTGTGCTTACTGCTGTTTCTTCCATATGCCGGTAATGGGCTGAAAACGCCTGTTTTGGGACTCTGCAGAGAAAGTCTCTGCAGACTGCTGAATCCACACACGGGTTTAACTCTGGAAGTTGAGTGCACACATTGACAACCGTTCTGTTAGATAGCTGCGTTTTGGATTTAGAAGCAGATATTTCCCTGTGCTTACTGCTGTTTCTTCCATATGCCGGTAATGGGCTGAAAACGCCTGTTTTGGGACTCTGCAGAGAAAGTCTCTGCAGACTGCTGAATCCACACACGGGTTTAACTCTGGAAGTTGAGTGCACACATTGACAACCGTTCTGTTAGATAGCTGCGTTTTGGATTTAGAAGCAGATATTTCCCTGTGCTTACTGCTGTTTCTTCCATATGCCGGTAATGGGCTGAAAACGCCTGTTTTGGGACTCTGCAGAGAAAGTCTCTGCAGACTGCTGAATCCACACACGGGTTTAACTCTGGAAGTTGAGTGCACACATTGACAACCGTTCTGTTAGATAGCTGCGTTTTGGATTGAGAAGCAGATATTTCCCTGTGCTTACTGCTGTTTCTTCCATATGCCGGTAATGGGCTGAAAACGCCTGTTTTGGGACTCTGCAGAGAAAGTCTCTGCAGACTGCTGAATCCACACACGGGTTTAACTCTGGAAGTTGAGTGCACACATTGACAACCGTTCTGTTAGATAGCTGCGTTTTGGATTTAGAAGCAGATATTTCCCTGTGCCTACTGCCGTTTCTTCCAAATGCCGGTATTGGGCTGAAAACGCCTGTTTTGGGACTCTGCAGAGAAAGTCTCTGCAGACTGCTGAATCCACACACGGGTTTAACTCTGGAAGTTGAGTGCACACATTGACAACCGTTCTGTTAGATAGCTGCGTTTTGGATTTAGAAGCAGATATTTCCCTGTGCTTACTGCTGTTTCTTCCATATGCCGGTAATGGGCTGAAAACGCCTGTTTTGGGACGCTGCAGAGAAAGTCTCTGCAGACTGCTGAATCCACACACGGGTTTAACTCTGGAAGTTGAGTGCACACATTGACAACCGTTCTGTTAGATAGCTGCGTTTTGGATTTAGAAGCAGATATTTCCCTGTGCCTACTGCCGTTTCTTCCAAATGCCGGTATTGGGCTGAAAACGCCTGTTTTCGGACTCTGCAGAGAAAGTGTTTGCAGACTGCTGAATCCACACACCGGTTTAACTCTGGAAGTTGAGTGCACACATTGACAACCGTTCTGTTAGATAGCTGCGTTTTGGATTTAGAAGCAGATATTTCCCTGTGCCTACTGCCGTTTCTTCCAAATGCCGGTATTGGGCTGAAAACGCCTGTTTTGGGACTCTGCAGAGAAAGTCTCTGCAGACTGCTGAATCCACACACGGGTTTAACTCTGGAAGTTGAGTGCACACATTGACAACCGTTCTGTTAGATAGCTGCGTTTTGGATTTAGAAGCAGATATTTCCCTGTGCTTACTGCTGTTTCTTCCATATGCCGGTAATGGGCTGAAAACGCCTGTTTTGGGACTCTGCAGAGAAAGTCTCTGCAGACTGCTGAATCCACACACGGGTTTAACTCTGGAAGTTGAGTGCACACATTGACAACCGTTCTGTTAGATAGCTGCGTTTTGGATTTAGAAGCAGATATTTCCCTGTGCCTACTGCCGTTTCTTCCAAATGCCGGTATTGGGCTGAAAACGCCTGTTTTCGGACTCTGCAGAGAAAGTGTTTGCAGACTGCTGAATCCACACACGGGTTTAACTCTGGAAGTTGAGTGCACACATTGACAACCGTTCTGTTAGATAGCTGCGTTTTGGATTTAGAAGCAGATATTTCCCTGTGCTTACTGCTGTTTCTTCCCTATGCCGGTAATGGGCTGAAAACGCCTGTTTTGGGACTCTGCAGAGAAAGTGTCTGCAGGCTGCTGAATCCACACACGGGTTTAACTCTGGAAGTTGAGTGCACACATTGACAACCGTTCTGTTAGATAGCTGCGTTTTGGATTTAGAAGCAGATATTTCCCTGTGCTTACTGCTGTTTCTTCCATATGCCGGTAATGGGCTGAAAACGCCTGTTTTGGGACTCTGCAGAGAAAGTGTTTGCAGACTGCTGAATCCACACACGGGTTTAACTCTGGAAGTTGAGTGCACACATTGACAACCGTTCTGTTAGATAGCTGCGTTTTGGATTTAGAAGCAGATATTTCCCTGTGCTTACTGCTGTTTCTTCCATATGCCGGTATTGGGCTGAAAACGCCTGTTTTGGGACTCTGCACAGAAAGTGTTTGCAGACTGCTGAATCCACACACGAGTTCATCTCTGGAAGGTGAATGCACGCATTGACAACCATTCAGTTACATAGCTGCCTTTTGGTTTTAGAAGAAGTTATTTCTCTTTACAGCATATACTCTCATTCACTCTGGAATATCCAAACGCAGCTCCTAAAAGAAACGGGTTTCTACGTATAATCAGATATTTCCCTTTACATCTTGTACCCCAGTACACTCTGATATATGCAAACGCAGCTCCTGGAAGAAACGTGTTTGTAACTCGCTGAATCTGAGCATATATTGAAGTCTCTTAGGTGAATGAACACGCAGCAGAGGAGTTTGAAAAAAACATTTCTTCCATGTTATAGATGCACTGTTACTGCTATTGCTTTTAGGCTGGTGTTTTCCTGGAAATGTTGGTTTTGGAATTTCCATACAAATGGTTTGTAAACTGCTGCATAAGTGGAGCAGTTTAATTCGTTAAGTTGAATGCCCTCATTCACAATCATTCTGTTAGCTAGCTCCGTTTTGGTTTTAGAAGCCTGTGTTTCTAGTTACAGCATATACTCCCATTCATTCTGGAATAGCCAAACGCAGCTCCCAGAATAGACGTGTTTCTAAGTCGCTGAATCTAAACATAGATTCAACTCCCTTAGGTGAACGAACACACAGCACAGCAGTTTGAAAGAAACGTTTTATTTGAGTTTTAGACGCAGTCTTATTGCTATTTCTTAGAGGCCGGTATTTTGCTGGGAATGTCTGTTTTAGAATCTGCACAAAAATCTTTTCTAAACTGCTGCATAGAAACAACAGTTTATCTCAATAAGCTGAATGCACACAGTGACAACCATTCTGTTAGATGGCTCCGTGTTTGTTTTAGAACCAGATATTTCACTTTAAACCTTATACTCCAGTACACTCTGGAATATGCAAATGCAGCTCCTGGAAGAAACGTGTTTCTTACTCGCTGAATCTGAACATATACTCAAGACTCTTAGTTGAATGAACACAGAGCAGAGCATTTTGAAGAAAACGTTTCTTCTATGTTATAGATGCAGTCTTACTGCTACTTCTTTTAGGCTGGTGTTTTGCTGCAAATGTTGATTTTAGAATTTGCATATAAAGGGTTTCTAAACTGCTGCCTAAGAAGAGCAGATTAACCCTTTAAGTTGAATGCACACATTCACAACCATTCTGTTAGATAGCTCCGTTTTGGTTTTAGAAACAGATATTTCTCTTTACAGCATTTACTCCCATACACTCTGGAATATCGAAATGCAGCTCCTAGAATAAACGTGTTTCAAACTCGCTGAATCCAAACATAGATTCAACGACCTTTGGTGAACGAACACACTGCAGAGCAGTTTGAAAGAAACGTTCCCTCTGAGTTTTAGACGCAGTCTTACTGCTATTTCTTATAGGCCGGTATTTTGCTGGAAATGTCTATTTGAGAATCTACACAGAAATGTTTTCTAAACTGCTGCATACAAACAGCAGTTTAGCTCAGTAAGTTGAATGCACACATTGACAACCATTCCATTAGATCATCCGTTTTTCTTTTGGAACGAGACATTTGTCTTTACATCTTATACTCCAGTATACTCTGGAATAGGCAAACACAGCTCCTGGAAGAAACGTGTTGCTAATTAGCTGAATCTGAACATATATTCAAGTCTCTTATATGAATGAACACACAGCAGAGCAGTTTGAAAACAGTTTCGTCCATGTTAAAGATGCAGTCTTACTGCTATTTCCTTTAGGCTGGTGTTTTGCTGGAAAGGCCTGTATGAGAATTTGCATATAAAGGGTTTCTAAAGTGCTGCATGAGAAGAGCAGTTTACCTCTTTAAGCCAAAGGCACACATTCACAACCACTCTGCTAGATAGATCCATTTTGGTTTTAGAAACAGATATTTCTCTTTACAGCATATACTCCCATTCATTCCGGAATATCCAAAGACAGCTCCTAGAATAAACGTGTTTCTATCTCGCTGAATCTAAACATAGATTAAACTCCCTTAGGTCAAAGAACACACGGCCGAGCAGGTTGAAAGAAACGTTTCTTCTGAGTTTTAGACGCAGTCTTAATGCTCTTTCTTATATATGCCGGTACCGGGCCGGAAAGGCCTGTTTTCAGACTCTGCACAGAAAGTGTTTGCAGACTGCTGAATCCACACACGGGTTTAACTCTGGAAGTTGAGTGCACACATTGACAACCGTTCTGTTAGATAGCTGCGTTTTGGATTTAGAAGCAGATATTTCCCTGTGCCTACTGCCGTTTCTTCCAAATGCCGGTATTGGGCTGAAAACGCCTGTTTTGGGACTCTGCAGAGAAAGTGTTTGCAGACTGCTGAATCCACACACGGGTTTAACTCTGGAAGTTGAGTGCACACATTGACAACCGTTCTGTTAGATAGCTGCGTTTTGGATTTAGAAGCAGATATTTCCCTGTGCCTACTGCCGTTTCTTCCAAATGCCGGTATTGGGCTGAAAACGCCTGTTTTGGGACTCTGCAGAGAAAGTCTCTGCAGACTGCTGAATCCACACACGGGTTTAACTCTGGAAGTTGAGTGCACACATTGACAACCGTTCTGTTACATAGCTGCGTTTTGGATTTAGAAGCAGATATTTCCCTGTGCTTACTGCTGTTTCTTCCATATGCCGGTAATGGGCTGAAAACGCCTGTTTTGGGACTCTGCAGAGAAAGTCTCTGCAGACTGCTGAATCCACACACGGGTTTAACTCTGGAAGTTGAGTGCACACATTGACAACCGTTCTGTTAGATAGCTGCGTTTTGGATTTAGAAGCAGATATTTCCCTGTGCTTACTGCTGTTTGTTCCATATGCCGGTATTGGGCTGAAAACGCCTGTTTTGGGACTCTGCAGAGAGTGTTTGCAGACTGCTGAATCCACACACGGGTTTAACTCTGGAAGTTGAGTGCACACATTGACAACCGTTCTGTTAGATAGCTGCGTTTTGGATTTAGAAGCAGATATTTCCCTGTGCTTACTGCTGTTTCTTCCATATGCCGGTATTGGGCTGAAAACGCCTGTTTTGGGACTCTGCACAGAAAGTGTTTGCAGACTGCTGAATCCACACACGAGTTCATCTCTGGAAGGTGAATGCACGCATTGACAACCATTCAGTTACATAGCTGCCTTTTGGTTTTAGAAGAAGTTATTTCTCTTTACAGCATATACTCTCATTCACTCTGGAATATCCAAACGCAGCTCCTAAAAGAAACGGGTTTCTACGTATAATCAGATATTTCCCTTTACATCTTGTACCCCAGTACACTCTGATATATGCAAACGCAGCTCCTGGAAGAAACGTGTTTGTAACTCGCTGAATCTGAGCATATATTGAAGTCTCTTAGGTGAATGAACACGCGACAGAGGAGTTTGAAAAAAACATTTCTTCCATGTTATAGATGCACTGTTACTGCTATTGCTTTTAGGCTGGTGTTTTCCTGGAAATGTTGGTTTTAGAATTTCCATACAAATGGTTTGTAAACTGCTGCATAAGTGGAGCAGTTTAATTCGTTAAGTTGAATGCCCTCATTCACAATCATTCTGTTAGCTAGCTCCGTTTTGGTTTTAGAAGCCTGTGTTTCTAGTTACAGCATATACTCCCATTCATTCTGGAATAGCCAAACGCAGCTCCCAGAATAGACGTGTTTCTAAGTCGCTGAATCTAAACATAGATTCAACTCCCTTAGGTGAACGAACACACAGCACAGCAGTTTGAAAGAAACGTTTTATTTGAGTTTTAGACGCAGTCTTATTGCTATTTCTTAGAGGCCGGTATTTTGCTGGGAATGTCTGTTTTAGAATCTGCACAAAAATCTTTTCTAAACTGCTGCATAGAAACAACAGTTTATCTCAATAAGCTGAATGCACACAGTGACAACCATTCTGTTAGATGGCTCCGTGTTTGTTTTAGAACCAGATATTTCACTTTAAACCTTATACTCCAGTACACTCTGGAATATGCAAATGCAGCTCCTGGAAGAAACGTGTTTCTTACTCGCTGAATCTGAACATATACTCAAGACTCTTAGTTGAATGAACACAGAGCAGAGCATTTTGAAGAAAACGTTTCTTCTATGTTATAGATGCAGTCTTACTGCTACTTCTTTTAGGCTGGTGTTTTGCTGCAAATGTTGATTTTAGAATTTGCATATAAAGGGTTTCTAAACTGCTGCCTAAGAAGAGCAGATTAACCCTTTAAGTTGAATGCACACATTCACAACCATTCTGTTAGATAGCTCCGTTTTGGTTTTAGAAACAGATATTTCTCTTTACAGCATTTACTCCCATACACTCTGGAATATCGAAATGCAGCTCCTAGAATAAACGTGTTTCAAACTCGCTGAATCCAAACATAGATTCAACGACCTTTGGTGAACGAACACACTGCAGAGCAGTTTGAAAGAAACGTTCCCTCTGAGTTTTAGACGCAGTCTTACTGCTATTTCTTATAGGCCGGTATTTTGCTGGAAATGTCTATTTGAGAATCTACACAGAAATGTTTTCTAAACTGCTGCATACAAACAGCAGTTTAGCTCAGTAAGTTGAATGCACACATTGACAACCATTCCATTAGATCATCCGTTTTTCTTTTGGAACGAGACATTTGTCTTTACATCTTATACTCCAGTATACTCTGGAATAGGCAAACACAGCTCCTGGAAGAAACGTGTTGCTAATTAGCTGAATCTGAACATATATTCAAGTCTCTTATATGAATGAACACACAGCAGAGCAGTTTGAAAACAGTTTCGTCCATGTTAAAGATGCAGACTTACTGCTATTTCCTTTAGGCTGGTGTTTTGCTGGAAAGGCCTGTATGAGAATTTGCATATAAAGGGTTTCTAAAGTGCTGCATGAGAAGAGCAGTTTACCTCTTTAAGCCAAAGGCACACATTCACAACCACTCTGCTAGATAGATCCATTTTGGTTTTAGAAACAGATATTTCTCTTTACAGCATATACTCCCATTCATTCCGGAATATCCAAAGACAGCTCCTAGAATAAACGTGTTTCTATCTCGCTGAATCTAAACATAGATTAAACTCCCTTAGGTCAAAGAACACACGGCCGAGCAGGTTGAAAGAAACGTTTCTTCTGAGTTTTAGACGCAGTCTTAATGCTCTTTCTTATATATGCCGGTACCGGGCCGGAAAGGCCTGTTTTCAGACTCTGCACAGAAAGTGTTTGCAGACTGCTGAATCCACACACGGGTTTAACTCTGGAAGTTGAGTGCACACATTGACAACCGTTCTGTTAGATAGCTGCGTTTTGGATTTAGAAGCAGATATTTCCCTGTGCTTACTGCTGTTTCTTCCATATGCCGGTAATGGGCTGAAAACGCCTGTTTTGGGACTCTGCAGAGAAAGTCTCTGCAGACTGCTGAATCCACACACGGGTTTAACTCTGGAAGTTGAGTGCACACATTGACAACCGTTCTGTTAGATAGCTGCGTTTTGGATTGAGAAGCAGATATTTCCCTGTGCTTACTGCTGTTTCTTCCATATGCCGGTAATGGGCTGAAAACGCCTGTTTTGGGACTCTGCAGAGAAAGTCTCTGCAGACTGCTGAATCCACACACGGGTTTAACTCTGGAAGTTGAGTGCACACATTGACAACCGTTCTGTTAGATAGCTGCGTTTTGGATTTAGAAGCAGATATTTCCCTGTGCTTACTGCTGTTTCTTCCATATGCCGGTATTGGGCTGAAAACGCCTGTTTTGGGACTCTGCACAGAAAGTGTTTGCAGACTGCTGAATCCACACACGAGTTCATCTCTGGAAGGTGAATGCACGCATTGACAACCATTCATTTACATAGCTGCCTTTTGGTTTTAGAAGAAGTTATTTCTCTTTACAGCATATACTCTCATTCACTCTGGAATATCCAAACGCAGCTCCTAAAAGAAACGGGTTTCTACGTATAATCAGATATTTCCCTTTACATCTTGTACCCCAGTACACTCTGATATATGCAAACGCAGCTCCTGGAAGAAACGTGTTTGTAACTCGCTGAATCTGAGCATATATTGAAGTCTCTTAGGTGAATGAACACGCAGCAGAGGAGTTTGAAAAAAACATTTCTTCCATGTTATAGATGCACTGTTACTGCTATTGCTTTTAGGCTGGTGTTTTCCTGGAAATGTTGGTTTTGGAATTTCCATACAAATGGTTTGTAAACTGCTGCATAAGTGGAGCAGTTTAATTCGTTAAGTTGAATGCCCTCATTCACAATCATTCTGTTAGCTAGCTCCGTTTTGGTTTTAGAAGCCTGTGTTTCTAGTTACAGCATATACTCCCATTCATTCTGGAATAGCCAAACGCAGCTCCCAGAATAGACGTGTTTCTAAGTCGCTGAATCTAAACATAGATTCAACTCCCTTAGGTGAACGAACACACAGCACAGCAGTTTGAAAGAAACGTTTTATTTGAGTTTTAGACGCAGTCTTATTGCTATTTCTTAGAGGCCGGTATTTTGCTGGGAATGTCTGTTTTAGAATCTGCACAAAAATCTTTTCTAAACTGCTGCATAGAAACAACAGTTTATCTCAATAAGCTGAATGCACACAGTGACAACCATTCTGTTAGATGGCTCCGTGTTTGTTTTAGAACCAGATATTTCACTTTAAACCTTATACTCCAGTACACTCTGGAATATGCAAATGCAGCTCCTGGAAGAAACGTGTTTCTTACTCGCTGAATCTGAACATATACTCAAGACTCTTAGTTGAATGAACACAGAGCAGAGCATTTTGAAGAAAACGTTTCTTCTATGTTATAGATGCAGTCTTACTGCTACTTCTTTTAGGCTGGTGTTTTGCTGCAAATGTTGATTTTAGAATTTGCATATAAAGGGTTTCTAAACTGCTGCCTAAGAAGAGCAGATTAACCCTTTAAGTTGAATGCACACATTCACAACCATTCTGTTAGATAGCTCCGTTTTGGTTTTAGAAACAGATATTTCTCTTTACAGCATTTACTCCCATACACTCTGGAATATCGAAATGCAGCTCCTAGAATAAACGTGTTTCAAACTCGCTGAATCCAAACATAGATTCAACGACCTTTGGTGAACGAACACACTGCAGAGCAGTTTGAAAGAAACGTTCCCTCTGAGTTTTAGACGCAGTCTTACTGCTATTTCTTATAGGCCGGTATTTTGCTGGAAATGTCTATTTGAGAATCTACACAGAAATGTTTTCTAAACTGCTGCATACAAACAGCAGTTTAGCTCAGTAAGTTGAATGCACACATTGACAACCATTCCATTAGATCATCCGTTTTTCTTTTGGAACGAGACATTTGTCTTTACATCTTATACTCCAGTATACTCTGGAATAGGCAAACACAGCTCCTGGAAGAAACGTGTTGCTAATTAGCTGAATCTGAACATATATTCAAGTCTCTTATATGAATGAACACACAGCAGAGCAGTTTGAAAACAGTTTCGTGCATGTTAAAGATGCAGTCTTACTGCTATTTCCTTTAGGCTGGTGTTTTGCTGGAAAGGCCTGTATGAGAATTTGCATATAAAGGGTTTCTAAAGTGCTGCATGAGAAGAGCAGTTTACCTCTTTAAGCCAAAGGCACACATTCACAACCACTCTGCTAGATAGATCCATTTTGGTTTTAGAAACAGATATTTGTCTTTACAGCATATACTCCCATTCATTCCGGAATATCCAAAGACAGCTCCTAGAATAAACGTGTTTCTATCTCGCTGAATCTAAACATAGATTAAACTCCCTTAGGTCAAAGAACACACGGCCGAGCAGGTTGAAAGAAACGTTTCTTCTGAGATTTAGACGCAGTCTTAATGCTCTTTCTTATATATGCCGGTACCGGGCCGGAAAGGCCTGTTTTCAGACTCTGCACAGAAAGTGTTTGGAGACTGCTGAATCCACACACGGGTTTAACTCTGGAAGTTGAGTGCACACATTGACAACCGTTCTGTTAGATAGCTGCGTTTTGGATTTAGAAGCAGATATTTCCCTGTGCTTACTGCTGTTTCTTCCATATGCCGGTAATGGGCTGAAAACGCCTGTCTTGGGACTCTGCAGAGAAAGTCTCTGCAGACTGCTGAATCCACACACGGGTTTAACTCTGGAAGTTGAGTGCACACATTGACAACCGTTCTGTTAGATAGCTGCGTTTTGGATTTAGAAGCAGATATTTCCCTGTACTTACTGCTGTTTCTTCCATATGCCGGTAATGGGTTGAAAACGCCTGTTTTGGGACTCTGCAGAGAAAGTGTTTGCAGACTGCTGAATCCACACACGGGTTTAACTCTGGAAGTTGAGTGCACACATTGACAACCGTTCTGTTAGATAGCTGCGTTTTGGATTTAGAAGCAGATATTTCCCTGTGCTTACTGCTGTTTCTTCCATATGCCGGTAATGGGCTGAAAACGCCTGTTTTGGGACTCTGCAGAGAAAGTCTCTGCAGACTGCTGAATCCACACACGGGTTTATCTCTGCAAGTTGAGTGAACACATTGACAACCGTTCTGTTAGATAGCTGCGTTTTGGATTTAGAAGCAGATATTTCCTTGTGCTTACTGCTGTTTCTTCCATATGCCGGTAATGGGCTGAAAACGCCTGTTTTGGGACTCTGCAGAGAAAGTCTCTGCAGACTGCTGAATCCACACACGGGTTTAACTCTGGAAGTTGAGTGCACACATTGACAACCGTTCTGTTAGATAGCTGCGTTTTGGATTTAGAAGCAGATATTTCCCTGTGCTTACTGCTGTTTCTTCCATATGCCGGTAATGGGCTGAAAACGCCTGTCTTGGGACTCTGCAGAGAAAGTCTCTGCAGACTGCTGAATCCACACACGGGTTTAACTCTGGAAGTTGAGTGCACACATTGACAACCGTTCTGTTAGATAGCTGCGTTTTGGATTTAGAAGCAGATATTTCCCGGTGCTTACTGCTGTTTCTTCCATATGCCGGTAATGGGCTGAAAACGCCTGTTTTCGGACTCTGCAGAGAAAGTCTCTGCAGACTGCTGAATCCACACACGGGTTTAACTCTGGAAGTTGAGTGCACACATTGACAACCGTTCTGTTAGATAGCTGCGTTTTGGATTTAGAAGCAGATATTTCCCTGTGCTTACTGCTGTTTCTTCCATATGCCGGTAATGGGCTGAAAACGCCTGTTTTGGGACTCTGCAGAGAAAGTGTTTGCAGACTGCTGAATCCACACACGGGTTTAACTCTGGAAGTTGAGTGCACACATTGACAACCGTTCTGTTAGATAGCTGCGTTTTGGATTTAGAAGCAGATATTTCCCTGTGCTTACTGCTGTTTCTTCCATATGCCGGTAATGGGATGAAAACGCCTGTTTTGGGACTCTGCAGAGAAAGTGTCTGCAGACTGCTGAATCCACACACGGGTTTAACTCTGGAAGTTGAGTGCACACATTGACAACCGTTCTGTTAGATAGCTGCGTTTTGGATTTAGAAGCAGATATTTCCCTGTGCTTACTGCTGTTTCTACCATATGCCGGTAATGGGCTGAAAACGCCTGTTTTGGGACTCTGCAGAGAAAGTCTCTGCAGACTGCTGAATCCACACACGGGTTTAACCCTGGAAGTTGAGTGCACACATTGACAACCGTTCTGTTAGATAGCTGCGTTTTGGATTTAGAAGCAGATATTTCCCTGTGCTTACTGCTGTTTCTTCCATATGCCGGTAATGGGCTGAAAACACCTGTTTTGGGACTCTGCAGAGAAAGTCTCTGCAGACTGCTGAATCCACACACGGGTTTAACTCTGGAAGTTGAGTGCACACATTGACAACCGTTCTGTTAGATAGCTGCGTTTTGGATTTAGAAGCAGATATTTCCCTGTGCTTACTGCTGTTTCTTCCATATGCCGGTAATGGGCTGAAAACGCCTGTTTTGGGACTCTGCAGAGAAAGTCTCTGCAGACTGCTGAATCCACACACGGGTTTAACTCTGGAAGTTGAGTGCACACATTGACAACCGTTCTGTTAGATAGCTGCGTTTTGGATTTAGAAGCAGATATTTCCCTGTGCTTACTGCTGTTTCTTCCATATGCCGGTAATGGGCTGAAAACGCCTGTTTTGGGACTCTGCAGAGAAAGTCTCTGCAGACTGCTGAATCCACACACGGGTTTAACTCTGGAAGTTGAGTGCACACATTGACAACCGTTCTGTTAGATAGCTGCGTTTTGGATTTAGAAGCAGATATTTCCCGGTGCTTACTGCTGTTTCTTCCATATGCCGGTAATGGGCTGAAAACGCCTGTTTTGGGACTCTGCAGAGAACGTCTCTGCAGACTGCTGAATCCACACACGGGTTTATCTCTGCAAGTTGAGTGCACACATTGACAACCGTTCTGTTAGATAGCTGCGTTTTGGATTTAGAAGCAGATATTTCCTTGTGCTTACTGCTGTTTCTTCCATATGCCGGTAATGGGCTGAAAACGCCTGTCTTGGGACTCTGCAGAGAAAGTCTCTGCAGACTGCTGAATCCACACACGCGTTTAACTCTGGAAGTTGAGTGCACACATTGACAACCGTTCTGTTAGATAGCTGCGTTTTGGATTTAGAAGCAGATATTTCCCTGTGCTTACTGCTGTTTCTTCCATATGCCGGTAATGGGCTGAAAACGCCTGTCTTGGGACTCTGCAGAGAAAGTCTCTGCAGACTGCTGAATCCACACACGGGTTTAACTCTGGAAGTTGAGTGCACACATTGACAACCGTTCTGTTAGATAGCTGCGTTTTGGATTTAGAAGCAGATATTTCCCTGTGCTTACTGCTGTTTCTTCCATATGCCGGTAATGGGCTGAAAACGCCTGTTTTGGGACTCTGCAGAGAAAGTCTCTGCAGACTGCTGAATCCACACACGGGTTTAACTCTGGAAGTTG
The DNA here is from genome assembly GCF_030222135.1 of Aotus nancymaae. Classification (NCBI taxonomy): domain Eukaryota; kingdom Metazoa; phylum Chordata; class Mammalia; order Primates; family Aotidae; genus Aotus; species Aotus nancymaae. Next base: position 86,952 of record NW_026989343.1, read on the forward strand.
AGTGCACACATTGACAACCGTTCTGTTAGATAGCTGCGTTTTGGATTTAGAAGCAGATATTTCCCTGTGCTTACTGCTGTTTCTTCCATATGCCGGTAATGGGCTGAAAACGCCTGTCTTGGGACTCTGCAGAGAAAGTCTCTGCAGACTGCTGAATCCACACACGGGTTTAACTCTGGAAGTTGAGTGCACACATTGACAACCGTTCTGTTAGATCGCTGCGTTTTGGATTTAGAAGCAGATATTTCCCTGTGCTTACTGCTGTTTCTTCCATATGCCGGTAATGGGCTGAAAACGACTGTTTTGGGACTCTGCAGAGAAAGTCTCTGCAGACTGCTGAATCCACACACGGGTTTAACTCTGGAAGTTGAGTGCACACATTGACAACCGTTCTGTTAGATAGCTGCGTTTTGGATTTAGAAGCAGATATTTCCCTGTGCTTACTGCTGTTTCTTCCATATGCCGGTAATGGGCTGAAAACGCCTGTTTTGGGACTCTGCAGAGAAAGTCTCTGCAGACTGCTGAATCCACACACGGGTTTAACTCTGGTAGTTGAGTGCACACATTGACAACCGTTCTGTTAGATAGCTGCGTTTTGGATTTAGAAGCAGATATTTCCCTGTGCTTACTGCTGTTTCTTCCATATGCCGGTAATGGGCTGAAAACGCCTGTTTTGGGACTCTGCAGAGAAAGTCTCTGCAGACTGCTGAATCCACACACGGGTTTAACTCTGGAAGTTGAGTGCACACATTGACAACCGTTCTGTTAGATAGCTGCGTTTTGGATTTAGAAGCAGATATTTCCCTGTGCTTACTGCTGTTTCTTCCATATGCCGGTAATGGGCTGAAAACGCCTGTTTTGGGACTCTGCAGAGAAAGTGTTTGCAGACTGCTGAATCCACACACGGGTTTAACTCTGGAAGTTGAGTGCACACATTGACAACCGTTCTGTTAGATAGCTGCGTTTTGGATTTAGAAGCAGATATTTCCCTGTGCTTACTGCTGTTTCTTCCATATGCCGGTAATGGGATGAAAACGCCTGTTTTGGGACTCTGCAGAGAAAGTGTCTGCAGACTGCTGAATCCACACACGGGTTTAACTCTGGAAGTTGAGTGCACACATTGACAACCGTTCTGTTAGATAGCTGCGTTTTGGATTTAGAAGCAGATATTTCCCTGTGCTTACTGCTGTTTCTTCCATATGCCGGTAATGGGCTGAAAACGCCTGTTTTGGGACTCTGCAGAGAAAGTCTCTGCAGACTGCTGAATCCACACACGGGTTTAACCCTGGAAGTTGAGTGCACACATTGACAACCGTTCTGTTAGATAGCTGCGTTTTGGATTTAGAAGCAGATATTTCCCTGTGCTTACTGCTGTTTCTTCCATATGCCGGTAATGGGCTGAAAACACCTGTTTTGGGACTCTGCAGAGAAAGTCTCTGCAGACTGCTGAATCCACACACGGGTTTAACTCTGGAAGTTGAGTGCACACATTGACAACCGTTCTGTTAGATAGCTGCGTTTTGGATTTAGAAGCAGATATTTCCCTGTGCTTACTGCTGTTTCTTCCATATGCCGGTAATGGGCTGAAAACGCCTGTTTTGGGACTCTGCAGAGAAAGTCTCTGCAGACTGCTGAATCCACACACGGGTTTAACTCTGGAAGTTGAGTGCACACATTGACAACCGTTCTGTTAGATAGCTGCGTTTTGGATTTAGAAGCAGATATTTCCCTGTGCTTACTGCTGTTTCTTCCATATGCCGGTAATGGGCTGAAAACGCCTGTTTTGGGACTCTGCAGAGAAAGTCTCTGCAGACTGCTGAATCCACACACGGGTTTAACTCTGGAAGTTGAGTGCACACATTGACAACCGTTCTGTTAGATAGCTGCGTTTTGGATTTAGAAGCAGATATTTCCCGGTGCTTACTGCTGTTTCTTCCATATGCCGGTAATGGGCTGAAAACGCCTGTTTTGGGACTCTGCAGAGAAAGTCTCTGCAGACTGCTGAATCCACACACGGGTTTATCTCTGCAAGTTGAGTGCACACATTGACAACCGTTCTGTTAGATAGCTGCGTTTTGGATTTAGAAGCAGATATTTCCTTGTGCTTACTGCTGTTTCTTCCATATGCCGGTAATGGGCTGAAATCGCCTGTCTTGGGACTCTGCAGAGAAAGTCTCTGCAGACTGCTGAATCCACACACGGGTTTAACTCTGGAAGTTGAGTGCACACATTGACAACCGTTCTGTTAGATAGCTGCGTTTTGGATTTAGAAGCAGATATTTCCCTGTGCTTACTGCTGTTTCTTCCATATGCCGGTAATGGGCTGAAAACGCATGTCTTGGGACTCTGCAGAGAAAGTCTCTGCAGACTGCTGAATCCACACACGGGTTTAACTCTGGAAGTTGAGTGCACACATTGACAACCGTTCTGTTAGATAGCTGCGTTTTGGATTGAGAAGCAGATATTTCCCTGTGCTTACTGCTGTTTCTTCCATATGCCGGTAATGGGCTGAAAACGCCTGTTTTGGGACTCTGCAGAGAAAGTCTCTGCAGACTGCTGAATCCACACACGGGTTTAACTCTGGAAGTTGAGTGCACACATTGACAACCGTTCTGTTAGATAGCTGCGTTTTGGATTTAGAAGCAGATATTTCCCTGTGCTTACTGCTGTTTCTTCCATATGCCGGTAATGGGCTGAAAACGCCTGTTTTGGGACTCTGCAGAGAAAGTCTCTGCAGACTGCTGAATCCACACACGGGTTTATCTCTGCAAGTTGAGTGAACACATTGACAACCGTTCTGTTAGATAGCTGCGTTTTGGATTTAGAAGCAGATATTTCCTTGTGCTTACTGCTGTTTCTTCCATATGCCGGTAATGGGCTGAAAACGCCTGTTTTGGGACTCTGCAGAGAAAGTCTCTGCAGACTGCTGAATCCACACACGGGTTTAACTCTGGAAGTTGAGTGCACACATTGACAACCGTTCTGTTAGATAGCTGCGTTTTGGATTTAGAAGCAGATATTTCCCTGTGCTTACTGCTGTTTCCTCCATATGCCGGTAATGGGCTGAAAACGCCTGTTTTGGGACTCTGCAGAGAAAGTGTTTGCAGACTGCTGAATCCACACACGGGTTTAACTCTGGAAGTTGAGTGCACACATTGACAACCGTTCTGTTAGATAGCTGCGTTTTGGATTTAGAAGCAGATATTTCCCTGTGCTTACTGCTGTTTCTTCCATATGCCGGTAATGGGCTGAAAACGCCTGTTTTGGGACTCTGCAGAGAAAGTCTCTGCAGACTGCTGAATCCACACACGGGTTTAACTCTGGAAGTTGAGTGCACACATTGACAACCGTTCTGTTAGATAGCTGCGTTTTGGATTTAGAAGCAGATATTTCCCTGTGCTTACTGCTGTTTCTTCCATATGCCGGTAATGGGCTGAAAACGCCTGTTTTGGGACTCTGCAGAGAAAGTCTCTGCAGACTGCTGAATCCACACACGGGTTTAACTCTGGAAGTTGAGTGCACACATTGACAACCGTTCTGTTAGATAGCTGCGTTTTGGATTTAGAAGCAGATATTTCCCGGTGCTTACTGCTGTTTCTTCCATATGCCGGTAATGGGCTGAAAACGCCTGTTTTGGGACTCTGCAGAGAAAGTCTCTGCAGACTGCTGAATCCACACACGGGTTTATCTCTGCAAGTTGAGTGCACACATTGACAACCGTTCTGTTAGATAGCTGCGTTTTGAATTTAGAAGCAGATATTTCCTTGTGCTTACTGCTGTTTCTTCCATATGCCGGTAATGGGCTGAAAACGCCTGTTTTGGGACTCTGCAGAGAAAGTCTCTGCAGACTGCTGAATCCACACACGGGTTTAACTCTGGAAGTTGAGTGCACACATTGACAACCGTTCTGTTAGATAGCTGCGTTTTGGATTTAGAAGCAGATATTTCCCTGTGCTTACTGCTGTTTCTTCCATATGCCGGTAATGGGCTGAAAACGCCTGTCTTGGGACTCTGCAGAGAAAGTCTCTGCAGACTGCTGAATCCACACACGGGTTTAACTCTGGAAGTTGAGTGCACACATTGACAACCGTTCTGTTAGATAGCTGTGTTTTGGATTTAGAAGCAGATATTTCCCTGTGCTTACTGCTGTTTCTTCCATATGCCGGTAATGGGCTGAAAACGCCTGTTTTGGGACTCTGCAGAGAAAGTCTCTGCAGACTGCTGAATCCACACACGGGTTTAACTCTGGAAGTTGAGTGCACACATTGACAACCGTTCTGTTAGATAGCTGCGTTTTGGATTTAGAAGCAGATATTTCCCTGTGCTTACTGCTGTTTCTTCCATATGCCGGTAATGGGCTGAAAACGCCTGTTTTGGGACTCTGCAGAGAAAGTCTCTGCAGACTGCTGAATCCACACACGGGTTTATCTCTGCAAGTTGAGTGCACACATTGACAACCGTTCTTTTAGATAGCTGCGTTTTGGATTTAGAAGCAGATATTTCCTTGTGCTTACTGCTGTTTCTTCCATATGCCGGTAATGGGCTGAAAACGCCTGTTTTGGGACTCTGCAGAGAAAGTCTCTGCAGACTGCTGAATCCACACACGGGTTTAACTCTGGATGTTGAGTGCACACATTGACAACCGTTCTGTTAGATAGCTGCGTTTTGGATTTAGAAGCAGATATTTCCCTGTGCTTACTGCTGTTTCTTCCATATGCCGGTAATGGGCTGAAAACGCCTGTCTTGGGACTCTGCAGAGAAAGTCTCTGCAGACTGCTGAATCCACACACGGGTTTAACTCTGGAAGTTGAGTGCACACATTGACAACCGTTCTGTTAGATCGCTGCGTTTTGGATTTAGAAGCAGATATTTCCCTGTGCTTACTGCTGTTTCTTCCATATGCCGGTAATGGGCTGAAAACGCCTGTCTTGGGACTCTGCAGAGAAAGTCTCTGCAGACTGCTGAATCCACACACGGGTTTAACTCTGGAAGTTGAGTGCACACATTGACAACCGTTCTGTTAGATAGCTGCGTTTTGGATTTAGAAGCAGATATTTCCCTGTGCTTACTGCTGTTTCTTCCATATGCCGGTAATGGGCTGAAAACGCCTGTTTTGGGACTCTGCAGAGAAAGTCTCTGCAGACTGCTGAATCCACACACGGGTTTAACTCTGGAAGTTGAGTGCACACATTGACAACCGTTCTGTTAGATAGCTGCGTTTTGGATTTAGAAGCAGATATTTCCCTGTGCTTACTGCTGTTTCTTCCTTATGCCGGTAATGGGCTGAAAACGCCTGTTTTGGGACTCTGCAGAGAAAGTCTCTGCAGACTGCTGAATCCACACACGGGTTTAACTCTGGAAGTTGAGTGCACACATTGACAACCGTTCTGTTAGATAGCTGCGTTTTGGATTTAGAAGCAGATATTTCCCTGTGCTTACTGCTGTTTCTTCCATATGCCGGTAATGGGCTGAAAACGCCTGTTTTGGGACTCTGCAGAGAAAGTCTCTGCAGACTGCTGAATCCACACACCGGTTTAACTCTGGAAGTTGAGTGCACACATTGACAACCGTTCTGTTAGATAGCTGCGTTTTGGATTTAGAAGCAGATATTTCCCTGTGCTTACTGCTGTTTCTTCCATATGCCGGTAATGGGCTGAAAACGCTTGTTTTGGGACTCTGCAGAGAAAGTCTCTGCAGACTGCTGAATCCACACACGGGTTTAACTCTGGAACTTGAGTGCACACATTGACAACCGTTCTGTTAGATAGCTGCGTTTTGGATTTAGAAGCAGATATTTCCCTGTGCTTACTGCTGTTTCTTCCATATGCCGGTAATGGGCTGAAAACGCCTGTTTTGGGACTCTGCAGAGAAAGTCTCTGCAGACTGCTGAATCCACACACGGGTTTAACTCTGGAAGTTGAGTGCACACATTGACAACCGTTCTGTTAGATAGCTGCGTTTTGGATTTAGAAGCAGATATTTCCCTGTGCTTACTGCTGTTTCTTCCATATGCCGGTAAAGTGCTGAAAACGCCTGTTTTGGGACTCTGCAGAGAAAGTCTCTGCAGACTGCTGCTATCCACACACGGGTTTAACTCTGGAAGTTGAGTGCACACATTGACAACCGTTCTGTTAGATAGCTGCGTTTTGGATTTAGAAGCAGATATTTCCCTGTGCTTACTGCTGTTTCTTCCATATGCCGGTAATGGGCTGAAAACGCCTGTCTTGGGACTCTGCAGAGAAAGTCTCTGCAGACTGCTGAATCCACACACGGGTTTAACTCTGGAAGTTGAGTGCACACATTGACAACCGTTCTGTTAGATAGCTGCGTTTTGGATTTAGAAGCAGATATTTCCCTGTGCTTACTGCTGTTTCTTCCATATGCCGGTAATGGGCTGAAAACGCCTGTTTTGGGACTCTGCAGAGAAAGTCTCTGCAGACTGCTGAATCCACACACGGGTTTAACTCTGGAAGTTGAGTGCACACATTGACAACCGTTCTGTTAGATAGCTGCGTTTTGGATTTAGAAGCAGATATTTCCCTGTGCTTACTGCTGTTTCTTCCATATGCCGGTAATGGGCTGAAAACGCCTGTCTTGGGACTCTGCAGAGAAAGTCTCTGCAGACTGCTGAATCCACACACGGGTTTAACTCTGGAAGTTGAGTGCACACATTGACAACCGTTCTGTTAGATAGCTGCGTTTTGGATTTAGAAGCAGATATTTCCCTGTGCTTACTGCTGTTTCTTCCATATGCCGGTAATGGGCTGAAAACGCCTGTCTTGGGACTCTGCAGAGAAAGTCTCTGCAGACTGCTGAATCCACACACGGGTTTAACTCTGGAAGTTGAGTGCACACATTGACAACCGTTCTGTTAGATAGCTGCGTTTTGGATTTAGAAGCAGATATTTCCCTGTGCTTACTGCTGTTTCTTCCATATGCCGGTAATGGGCTGAAAACGCCTGTCTTGGGACTCTGCAGAGAAAGTCTCTGCAGACTGCTGAATCCACACACGGGTTTAACTCTGGAAGTTGAGTGCACACATTGACAACCGTTCTGTTAGATAGCTGCGTTTTGGATTTAGAAGCAGATATTTCCCTGTGCTTACTGCTGTTTCTTCCATATGCCGGTAATGGGCTGAAAACGCCTGTTTTGGGACTCTGCAGAGAAAGTCTCTGCAGACTGCTGAATCCACACACGGGTTTAACTCTGGAAGTTGAGTGCACACATTGACAACCGTTCTGTTAGATAGCTGCGTTTTGGATTTAGAAGCAGATATTTCCCTGTGCTTACTGCTGTTTCTTCCATATGCCGGTAATGGGCTGAAAACGCCTGTTTTGGGACTCTGCAGAGAAAGTCTCTGCAGACTGCTGAATCCACACACGGGTTTAACTCTGGATGTTGAGTGCACACATTGACAACCGTTCTGTTAGATAGCTGCGTTTTGGATTTAGAAGCAGATATTTCCCTGTGCTTACTGCTGTTTCTTCCATATGCCGGTAATGGGCTGAAAACGCCTGTCTTGGGACTCTGCAGAGAAAGTCTCTGCAGACTGCTGAATCCACACACGGGTTTAACTCTGGAAGTTGAGTGCACACATTGACAACCGTTCTGTTAGATAGCTGCGTTTTGGATTTAGAAGCAGATATTTCCCTGTGCTTACTGCTGTTTCTTCCATATGCCGGTAATGGGCTGAAAACGCCTGTTTTGGGACTCTGCAGAGAAAGTCTCTGCAGACTGCTGAATCCACACACGGGTTTAACTCTGGAAGTTGAGTGCACACATTGACAACCGTTCTGTTAGATAGCTGCGTTTTGGATTGAGAAGCAGATATTTCCCTGTGCTTACTGCTGTTTCTTCCATATGCCGGTAATGGGCTGAAAACGCCTGTTTTGGGACTCTGCAGAGAAAGTCTCTGCAGACTGCTGAATCCACACACGGGTTTAACTCTGGAAGTTGAGTGCACACATTGACAACCGTTCTGTTAGATAGCTGCGTTTTGGATTTAGAAGCAGATATTTCCCTGTGCTTACTGCTGTTTCTTCCATATGCCGGTAATGGGCTGAAAACGCCTGTTTTGGGACTCTGCAGAGAAAGTCTCTGCAGATTGCTGAATCCACACACGGGTTTAACTCTGGAAGTTGAGTGCACACATTGACAACCGTTCTGTTAGATAGCTGCGTTTTGGATTTAGAAGCAGATATTTCCCGGTGCTTACTGCTGTTTCTTCCATATGCCGGTAATGGGCTGAAAACGCCTGTTTTGGGACTCTGCAGAGAAAGTCTCTGCAGACTGCTGAATCCACACACGGGTTTATCTCTGCAAGTTGAGTGCACACATTGACAACCGTTCTGTTAGATAGCTGCGTTTTGGATTTAGAAGCAGATATTTCCTTGTGCTTACTGCTGTTTCTTCCATATGCCGGTAATGGGCTGAAAACGCCTGTTTTGGGACTCTGCAGAGAAAGTCTCTGCAGACTGCTGAATCCACACACGGGTTTAACTCTGGAAGTTGAGTGCACACATTGACAACCGTTCTGTTAGATAGCTGCGTTTTGGATTTAGAAGCAGATATTTCCCTGTGCTTACTGCTGTTTCTTCCATATGCCGGTAATGGGCTGAAAACGCCTGTCTTGGGACTCTGCAGAGAAAGTCTCTGCAGACTGCTGAATCCACACACGGGTTTAACTCTGGAAGTTGAGTGCACACATTGACAACCGTTCTGTTAGATAGCTGCGTTTTGGATTTAGAAGCAGATATTTCCCTGTGCTTACTGCTGTTTCTTCCATATGCCGGTAATGGGCTGAAAACGCCTGTTTTGGGACTCTGCAGAGAAAGTCTCTGCAGACTGCTGAATCCACACACGGGTTTAACTCTGGAAGTTGAGTGCACACATTGACAACCGTTCTGTTAGATAGCTGCGTTTTGGATTTAGAAGCAGATATTTCCCTGTGCTTACTGCTGTTTCTTCCATATGCCGGTAATGGGCTGAAAACGCCTGTTTTGGGACTCTGCAGAGAAAGTCTCTGCAGACTGCTGAATCCACACACGGGCTTAACTCTGGAAGTTGAGTGCACACATTGACAACCGTTCTGTTAGATAGCTGCGTTTTGGATTTAGAAGCAGATATTTCCCTGTGCTTACTGCTGTTTCTTCCATATGCCGGTAATGGGCTGAAAACGCCTGTTTTGGGACTCTGCAGAGAAAGTGTTTGCAGACTGCTGAATCCACACACGGGTTTAACTCTGGAAGTTGAGTGCACACATTGACAACCGTTCTGTTAGATAGCTGCGTTTTGGATTTAGAAGCAGATATTTCCCTGTGCTTACTGCTGTTTCTTCCATATGCCGGTAATGGGCTGAAAACGCCTGTTTTGGGACTCTGCAGAGAAAGTCTCTGCAGACTGCTGAATCCACACACGGGTTTAACTCTGGAAGTTGAGTGCACACATTGACAACCGTTCTGTTAGATAGCTGCGTTTTGGATTTAGAAGCAGATATTTCCCTGTGCTTACTGCTGTTTCTTCCATATGCCGGTAATGGGCTGAAAACGCCTGTTTTGGGACTCTGCAGAGAAAGTCTCTGCAGACTGCTGAATCCACACACCGGTTTAACTCTGGAAGTTGAGTGCACACATTGACAACCGTTCTGTTAGATAGCTGCGTTTTGGATTTAGAAGCAGATATTTCCCTGTGCTTACTGCTGTTTCTTCCATATGCCGGTAATGGGCTGAAAACGCCTGTTTTGGGACTCTGCAGAGAAAGTCTCTGCAGACTGCTGAATCCACACACGGGTTTAACTCTGGAACTTGAGTGCACACATTGACAACCGTTCTGTTAGATAGCTGCGTTTTGGATTTAGAAGCAGATATTTCCCTGTGCTTACTGCTGTTTCTTCCATATGCCGGTAATGGGCTGAAAACGCCTGTTTTGGGACTCTGCAGAGAAAGTCTCTGCAGACTGCTGAATCCACACACGGGTTTAACTCTGGAAGTTGAGTGCACACATTGACAACCGTTCTGTTAGATAGCTGCGTTTTGGATTTAGAAGCAGATATTTCCCTGTGCTTACTGCTGTTTCTTCCATATGCCGGTAAAGGGCTGAAAACGCCTGTTTTGGGACTCTGCAGAGAAAGTCTCTGCAGACTACTGCTATCCACACACGGGTTTAACTCTGGAAGTTGAGTGCACACATTGACAACCGTTCTGTTAGATAGCTGCGTTTTGGATTTAGAAGCAGATATTTCCCTGTGCTTACTGCTGTTTCTTCCATATGCCGGTAATGGGCTGAAAACGCCTGTCTTGGGACTCTGCAGAGAAAGTCTCTGCAGACTGCTGAATCCACACACGGGTTTAACTCTGGAAGTTGAGTGCACACATTGACAACCGTTCTGTTAGATAGCTGCGTTTTGGATTTAGAAGCAGATATTTCCCTGTGCTTACTGCTGTTTCTTCCATATGCCGGTAATGGGCTGAAAACGCCTGTTTTGGGACTCTGCAGAGAAAGTCTCTGCAGACTGCTGAATCCACACTCGGGTTTAACTCTGGAAGTTGAGTGCACACATTGACAACCGTTCTGTTAGATAGCTGCGTTTTGGATTTAGAAGCAGATATTTCCCTGTGCTTACTGCTGTTTCTTCCATATGCCGGTAATGGGCTGAAAACGCCTGTTTTGGGACTCTGCAGAGAAAGTCTCTGCAGACTGCTGAATCCACACACGGGTTTAACTCTGGAAGTTGAGTGCACACATTGACAACCGTTCTGTTAGATAGCTGCGTTTTGGATTTAGAAGCAGATATTTCCCTGTGCTTACTGCTGTTTCTTCCATATGCCGGTAATGGGCTGAAAACGCCTGTCTTGGGACTCTGCAGAGAAAGTCTCTGCAGACTGCTGAACCCACACACGGGTTTAACTCTGGAAGTTGAGTGCACACATTGACAACCGTTCTGTTAGATAGCTGCGTTTTGGATTTAGAAGCAGATATTTCCCTGTGCTTACTGCTGTTTCTTCCATATGCCGGTAATGGGCTGAAAACGCCTGTCTTGGGACTCTGCAGAGAAAGTCTCTGCAGACTGCTGAATCCACACACGGGTTTAACTCTGGAAGTTGAGTGCACACATTGACAACCGTTCTGTTAGATAGCTGCGTTTTGGATTTAGAAGCAGATATTTCCCTGTGCTTACTGCTGTTTCTTCCATATGCCGGTAATGGGCTGAAAACGCCTGTTTTTGGACTCTGCAGAGAAAGTCTCTGCAGACTGCTGAATCCACACACGGGTTTAACTCTGGAAGTTGAGTGCACACATTGACAACCGTTCTGTTAGATAGCTGCGTTTTGGATTTAGAAGCAGATATTTCCCTGTGCTTACTGCTGTTTCTTCCATATGCCGGTAATGGGCTGAAAACGCCTGTCTTGGGACTCTGCAGAGAAAGTCTCTGCAGACTGCTGAATCCACACACGGGTTTAACTCTGGAAGTTGAGTGCACACATTGACAACCGTTCTGTTAGATCGCTGCGTTTTGGATTTAGAAGCAGATATTTCCCTGTGCTTACTGCTGTTTCTTCCTTATGCCGGTAATGGGCTGAAAACGCCTGTTTTGGGACTATGCAGAGAAAGTCTCTGCAGACTGCTGAATCCACACACGGGTTTAACTCTGGAAGTTGAGTGCACACATTGACAACCGTTCTGTTAGATAGCTGCGTTTTGGATTTAGAAGCAGATATTTCCCTGTGCTTACTGCTGTTTCTTCCATATGCCGGTAATGGGCTGAAAACGCCTGTTTTGGGACTCTGCAGAGAAAGTCTCTGCAGACTGCTGAATCCACACACGGGTTTAACTCTGGAAGTTGAGTGCACACATTGACAACCGTTCTGTTAGATAGCTGCGTTTTGGATTTAGAAGCAGATATTTCCCTGTGCTTACTGCTGTTTCTTCCATATGCCGGTAATGGGCTGAAAACGCCTGTCTTGGGACTCTGCAGAGAAAGTCTCTGCAGACTGCTGAATCCACACACGGGTTTAACTCTGGATGTTGAGTGCACACATTGACAACCGTTCTGTTAGATAGCTGCGTTTTGGATTTAGAAGCAGATATTTCCCTGTGCTTACTGCTGTTTCTTCCATATGCCGGTAATGGGCTGAAAACGCCTGTCTTGGGACTCTGCAGAGAAAGTCTCTGCAGACTGCTGAATCCACACACGGGTTTAACTCTGGAAGTTGAGTGCACACATTGACAACCGTTCTGTTAGATCGCTGCGTTTTGGATTTAGAAGCAGATATTTCCCTGTGCTTACTGCTGTTTCTTCCATATGCCGGTAATGGGCTGAAAACGCCTGTTTTGGGACTATGCAGAGAAAGTCTCTGCAGACTGCTGAATCCACACACGGGTTTAACTCTGGAAGTTGAGTGCACACATTGACAACCGTTCTGTTAGATAGCTGGGTTTTGGATTTAGAAGCAGATATTTCCCTGTGCTTACTGCTGTTTCTTCCATATGCCGGTAATGGGCTGAAAACGCCTGTTTTGGGACTCTGCAGAGAAAGTCTCTGCAGACTGCTGAATCCACACACGGGTTTAACTCTGGAAGTTGAGTGCACACATTGACAACCGTTCTGTTAGATAGCTGCGTTTTGGATTTAGAAGCAGATATTTCCCTGTGCTTACTGCTGTTTCTTCCATATGCCGGTAATGGGCTGAAAACGCCTGTTTTGGGACTCTGCAGAGAAAGTCTCTGCAGACTGCTGAATCCACACACGGGTTTAACTCTGGAAGTTGAGTGCACACATTGACAACCGTTCTGTTAGATAGCTGCGTTTTGGATTTAGAAGCAGATATTTCCCTGTGCTTACTGCTGTTTCTTCCATATGCCGGTAATGGGCTGAAAACGCCTGTTTTGGGACTCTGCAGAGAAAGTGTTTGCAGACTGCTGAATCCACACACGGGTTTAACTCTGGAAGTTGAGTGCACACATTGACAACCGTTCTGTTAGATAGCTGCGTTTTGGATTTAGAAGCAGATATTTCCCTGTGCTTACTGCTGTTTCTTCCATATGCCAGTAATGGGCTGAAAACGCCTGTTTTGGGACTCTGCAGAGAAAGTGTCTGCAGACTGCTGAATCCACACACGGGTTTAACTCTGGAAGTTGAGTGCACACATTGACAACCGTTCTGTTAGATAGCTGCGTTTTGGATTTAGAAGCAGATATTTCCCTGTGCTTACTGCTGTTTCTTCCATATGCCGGTAATGGGCTGAAAACGCCTGTTTTGGGACTCTGCAGAGAAAGTCTCTGCAGACTGCTGAATCCACACACGGGTTTAACTCTGGAAGTTGAGTGCACACATTGACAACCGTTCTGTTAGATAGCTGCGTTTTGGATTTAGAAGCAGATATTTCCCTGTGCTTACTGCTGTTTCTTCCATATGCCGGTAATGGGCTGAAAACGCCTGTTTTGGGACTCTGCAGAGAAAGTGTTTGCAGACTGCTGAATCCACACACGGGTTTAACTCTGGAAGTTGAGTGCACACATTGACAACCGTTCTGTTAGATAGCTGCGTTTTGGATTTAGAAGCAGATATTTCCCTGTGCTTACTGCTGTTTCTTCCATATGCCGGTAATGGGCTGAAAACGCCTGTCTTGGGACTCTGCAGAGAAAGTCTCTGCAGACTGCTGAATCCACACACGGGTTTAACTCTGGAAGTTGAGTGCACACATTGACAACCGTTCTGTTAGATAGCTGCGTTTTGGATTTAGAAGCAGATATTTCCCTGTGCTTACTGCTGTTTCTTCCATATGCCGGTAATGGGCTGAAAACGCCTGTTTTGGGACTCTGCAGAGAAAGTCTCTGCAGACTGCTGAATCCACACTCGGGTTTAACTCTGGAAGTTGAGTGCACACATTGACAACCGTTCTGTTAGATAGCTGCGTTTTGGATTTAGAAGCAGATATTTCCCTGTGCTTACTGCTGTTTCTTCCATATGCCGGTAATGGGCTGAAAACGCCTGTTTTGGGACTCTGCAGAGAAAGTCTCTGCAGACTGCTGAATCCACACACGGGTTTAACTCTGGAAGTTGAGTGCACACATTGACAACCGTTCTGTTAGATAGCTGCGTTTTGGATTTAGAAGCAGATATTTCCCTGTGCTTACTGCTGTTTCTTCCATATGCCGGTAATGGGCTGAAAACGCCTGTCTTGGGACTCTGCAGAGAAAGTCTCTGCAGACTGCTGAACCCACACACGGGTTTAACTCTGGAAGTTGAGTGCACACATTGACAACCGTTCTGTTAGATAGCTGCGTTTTGGATTTAGAAGCAGATATTTCCCTGTGCTTACTGCTGTTTCTTCCATATGCCGGTAATGGGCTGAAAACGCCTGTCTTGGGACTCTGCAGAGAAAGTCTCTGCAGACTGCTGAATCCACACACGGGTTTAACTCTGGAAGTTGAGTGCACACATTGACAACCGTTCTGTTAGATAGCTGCGTTTTGGATTTAGAAGCAGATATTTCCCTGTGCTTACTGCTGTTTCTTCCATATGCCGGTAATGGGCTGAAAACGCCTGTTTTTGGACTCTGCAGAGAAAGTCTCTGCAGACTGCTGAATCCACACACGGGTTTAACTCTGGAAGTTGAGTGCACACATTGACAACCGTTCTGTTAGATAGCTGCGTTTTGGATTTAGAAGCAGATATTTCCCTGTGCTTACTGCTGTTTCTTCCATATGCCGGTAATGGGCTGAAAACGCCTGTCTTGGGACTCTGCAGAGAAAGTCTCTGCAGACTGCTGAATCCACACACGGGTTTAACTCTGGAAGTTGAGTGCACACATTGACAACCGTTCTGTTAGATCGCTGCGTTTTGGATTTAGAAGCAGATATTTCCCTGTGCTTACTGCTGTTTCTTCCTTATGCCGGTAATGGGCTGAAAACGCCTGTTTTGGGACTATGCAGAGAAAGTCTCTGCAGACTGCTGAATCCACACACGGGTTTAACTCTGGAAGTTGAGTGCACACATTGACAACCGTTCTGTTAGATAGCTGCGTTTTGGATTTAGAAGCAGATATTTCCCTGTGCTTACTGCTGTTTCTTCCATATGCCGGTAATGGGCTGAAAACGCCTGTTTTGGGACTCTGCAGAGAAAGTCTCTGCAGACTGCTGAATCCACACACGGGTTTAACTCTGGAAGTTGAGTGCACACATTGACAACCGTTCTGTTAGATAGCTGCGTTTTGGATTTAGAAGCAGATATTTCCCTGTGCTTACTGCTGTTTCTTCCATATGCCGGTAATGGGCTGAAAACGCCTGTCTTGGGACTCTGCAGAGAAAGTCTCTGCAGACTGCTGAATCCACACACGGGTTTAACTCTGGATGTTGAGTGCACACATTGACAACCGTTCTGTTAGATAGCTGCGTTTTGGATTTAGAAGCAGATATTTCCCTGTGCTTACTGCTGTTTCTTCCATATGCCGGTAATGGGCTGAAAACGCCTGTCTTGGGACTCTGCAGAGAAAGTCTCTGCAGACTGCTGAATCCACACACGGGTTTAACTCTGGAAGTTGAGTGCACACATTGACAACCGTTCTGTTAGATCGCTGCGTTTTGGATTTAGAAGCAGATATTTCCCTGTGCTTACTGCTGTTTCTTCCATATGCCGGTAATGGGCTGAAAACGCCTGTTTTGGGACTATGCAGAGAAAGTCTCTGCAGACTGCTGAATCCACACACGGGTTTAACTCTGGAAGTTGAGTGCACACATTGACAACCGTTCTGTTAGATAGCTGCGTTTTGGATTTAGAAGCAGATATTTCCCTGTGCTTACTGCTGTTTCTTCCATATGCCGGTAATGGGCTGAAAACGCCTGTTTTGGGACTCTGCAGAGAAAGTCTCTGCAGACTGCTGAATCCACACACGGGTTTAACTCTGGAAGTTGAGTGCACACATTGACAACCGTTCTGTTAGATAGCTGCGTTTTGGATTTAGAAGCAGATATTTCCCTGTGCTTACTGCTGTTTCTTCCATATGCCGGTAATGGGCTGAAAACGCCTGTTTTGGGACTCTGCAGAGAAAGTCTCTGCAGACTGCTGAATCCACACACGGGTTTAACTCTGGAAGTTGAGTGCACACATTGACAACCGTTCTGTTAGATAGCTGCGTTTTGGATTTAGAAGCAGATATTTCCCTGTGCTTACTGCTGTTTCTTCCATATGCCGGTAATGGGCTGAAAACGCCTGTTTTGGGACTCTGCAGAGAAAGTGTTTGCAGACTGCTGAATCCACACACGGGTTTAACTCTGGAAGTTGAGTGCACACATTGACAACCGTTCTGTTAGATAGCTGCGTTTTGGATTTAGAAGCAGATATTTCCCTGTGCTTACTGCTGTTTCTTCCATATGCCAGTAATGGGCTGAAAACGCCTGTTTTGGGACTCTGCAGAGAAAGTGTCTGCAGACTGCTGAATCCACACACGGGTTTAACTCTGGAAGTTGAGTGCACACATTGACAACCGTTCTGTTAGATAGCTGCGTTTTGGATTTAGAAGCAGATATTTCCCTGTGCTTACTGCTGTTTCTTCCATATGCCGGTAATGGGCTGAAAACGCCTGTTTTGGGACTCTGCAGAGAAAGTCTCTGCAGACTGCTGAATCCACACACGGGTTTAACTCTGGAAGTTGAGTGCACACATTGACAACCGTTCTGTTAGATAGCTGCGTTTTGGATTTAGAAGCAGATATTTCCCTGTGCTTACTGCTGTTTCTTCCATATGCCGGTAATGGGCTGAAAACGCCTGTTTTGGGACTCTGCAGAGAAAGTGTTTGCAGACTGCTGAATCCACACACGGGTTTAACTCTGGAAGTTGAGTGCACACATTGACAACCGTTCTGTTAGATAGCTGCGTTTTGGATTTAGAAGCAGATATTTCCCTGTGCTTACTGCTGTTTCTTCCATATGCCGGTAATGGGCTGAAAACGCCTGTCTTGGGACTCTGCAGAGAAAGTCTCTGCAGACTGCTGAATCCACACACGGGTTTAACTCTGGAAGTTGAGTGCACACATTGACAACCGTTCTGTTAGATAGCTGCGTTTTGGATTTAGAAGCAGATATTTCCCTGTGCTTACTGCTGTTTCTTCCATATGCCGGTAATGGGCTGAAAACGCCTGTTTTGGGACTCTGCAGAGAAAGTCTCTGCAGACTGCTGAATCCACACACGGGTTTAACTCTGGAAGTTGAGTGCACACATTGACAACCGTTCTGTTAGATAGCTGCGTTTTGGATTTAGAAGCAGATATTTCCCTGTGCTTACTGCTGTTTCTTCCATATGCCGGTATTGGGCTGAAAACGCCTGTTTTGGGACTCTGCACAGAAAGTGTTTGCAGACTGCTGAATCCACACACGAGTTCATCTCTGGAAGGTGAATGCACGCATTGACAACCATTCAGTTACATAGCTGCCTTTTGGTTTTAGAAGAAGTTATTTCTCTTTACAGCATATACTCTCATTCACTCTGGAATATCCAAACGCAGCTCCTAAAAGAAACGGGTTTCTACGTATAATCAGATATTTCCCTTTACATCTTGTACCCCAGTACACTCTGATATATGCAAACGCAGCTCCTGGAAGAAACGTGTTTGTAACTCGCTGAATCTGAGCATATATTGAAGTCTCTTAGGTGAATGAACACGCAGCAGAGGAGTTTGAAAAAAACATTTCTTCCATGTTATAGATGCACTGTTACTGCTATTGCTTTTAGGCTGGTGTTTTCCTGGAAATGTTGGTTTTGGAATTTCCATACAAATGGTTTGTAAACTGCTGCATAAGTGGAGCAGTTTAATTCGTTAAGTTGAATGCCCTCATTCACAATCATTCTGTTAGCTAGCTCCGTTTTGGTTTTAGAAGCCTGTGTTTCTAGTTACAGCATATACTCCCATTCATTCTGGAATAGCCAAACGCAGCTCCCAGAATAGACGTGTTTCTAAGTCGCTGAATCTAAACATAGATTCAACTCCCTTAGGTGAACGAACACACAGCACAGCAGTTTGAAAGAAACGTTTTATTTGAGTTTTAGACGCAGTCTTATTGCTATTTCTTAGAGGCCGGTATTTTGCTGGGAATGTCTGTTTTAGAATCTGCACAAAAATCTTTTCTAAACTGCTGCATAGAAACAACAGTTTATCTCAATAAGCTGAATGCACACAGTGACAACCATTCTGTTAGATGGCTCCGTGTTTGTTTTAGAACCAGATATTTCACTTTAAACCTTATACTCCAGTACACTCTGGAATATGCAAATGCAGCTCCTGGAAGAAACGTGTTTCTTACTCGCTGAATCTGAACATATACTCAAGACTCTTAGTTGAATGAACACAGAGCAGAGCATTTTGAAGAAAACGTTTCTTCTATGTTATAGATGCAGTCTTACTGCTACTTCTTTTAGGCTGGTGTTTTGCTGCAAATGTTGATTTTAGAATTTGCATATAAAGGGTTTCTAAACTGCTGCCTAAGAAGAGCAGATTAACCCTTTAAGTTGAATGCACACATTCACAACCATTCTGTTAGATAGCTCCGTTTTGGTTTTAGAAACAGATATTTCTCTTTACAGCATTTACTCCCATACACTCTGGAATATCGAAATGCAGCTCCTAGAATAAACGTGTTTCAAACTCGCTGAATCCAAACATAGATTCAACGACCTTTGGTGAACGAACACACTGCAGAGCAGTTTGAAAGAAACGTTCCCTCTGAGTTTTAGACGCAGTCTTACTGCTATTTCTTATAGGCCGGTATTTTGCTGGAAATGTCTATTTGAGAATCTACACAGAAATGTTTTCTAAACTGCTGCATACAAACAGCAGTTTAGCTCAGTAAGTTGAATGCACACATTGACAACCATTCCATTAGATCATCCGTTTTTCTTTTGGAACGAGACATTTGTCTTTACATCTTATACTCCAGTATACTCTGGAATAGGCAAACACAGCTCCTGGAAGAAACGTGTTGCTAATTAGCTGAATCTGAACATATATTCAAGTCTCTTATATGAATGAACACACAGCAGAGCAGTTTGAAAACAGTTTCGTCCATGTTAAAGATGCAGTCTTACTGCTATTTCCTTTAGGCTGGTGTTTTGCTGGAAAGGCCTGTATGAGAATTTGCATATAAAGGGTTTCTAAAGTGCTGCATGAGAAGAGCAGTTTACCTCTTTAAGCCAAAGGCACACATTCACAACCACTCTGTTGGATAGATCCATTTTGGTTTTAGAAACAGATATTTCTCTTTACAGCATATACTCCCATTCATTCCGGAATATCCAAAGACAGCTCCTAGAATAAACGTGTTTCTATCTCGCTGAATCTAAACATAGATTAAACTCCCTTAGGTCAAAGAACACACGGCCGAGCAGGTTGAAAGAAACGTTTCTTCTGAGTTTTAGACGCAGTCTTAATGCTCTTTCTTATATATGCCGGTACCGGGCCGGAAAGGCCTGTTTTCAGACTCTGCACAGAAAGTGTTTGCAGACTGCTGAATCCACACACGGGTTTAACTCTGGAAGTTGAGTGCACACATTGACAACCGTTCTGTTAGATAGCTGCGTTTTGGATTTAGAAGCAGATATTTCCCTGTGCCTACTGCCGTTTCTTCCAAATGCCGGTATTGGGCTGAAAACGCCTGTTTTGGGACTCTGCAGAGAAAGTGTTTGCAGACTGCTGAATCCACACACGGGTTTAACTCTGGAAGTTGAGTGCACACATTGACAACCGTTCTGTTAGATAGCTGCGTTTTGGATTTAGAAGCAGATATTTCCCTGTGCCTACTGCCGTTTCTTCCAAATGCCGGTATTGGGCTGAAAACGCCTGTTTTGGGACTCTGCAGAGAAAGTCTCTGCAGACTGCTGAATCCACACACGGGTTTAACTCTGGAAGTTGAGTGCACACATTGACAACCGTTCTGTTAGATAGCTGCGTTTTGGATTTAGAAGCAGATATTTCCCTGTGCTTACTGCTGTTTGTTCCATATGCCGGTATTGGGCTGAAAACGCCTGTTTTGGGACTCTGCAGAGAGTGTTTGCAGACTGCTGAATCCACACACGGGTTTAACTCTGGAAGTTGAGTGCACACATTGACAACCGTTCTGTTAGATAGCTGCGTTTTGGATTTAGAAGCAGATATTTCCCTGTGCTTACTGCTGTTTCTTCCATATGCCGGTATTGGGCTGAAAACGCCTGTTTTGGGACTCTGCACAGAAAGTGTTTGCAGACTGCTGAATCCACACACGAGTTCATCTCTGGAAGGTGAATGCACGCATTGACAACCATTCAGTTACATAGCTGCCTTTTGGTTTTAGAAGAAGTTATTTCTCTTTACAGCATATACTCTCATTCACTCTGGAATATCCAAACGCAGCTCCTAAAAGAAACGGGTTTCTACGTATAATCAGATATTTCCCTTTACATCTTGTACCCCAGTACACTCTGATATATGCAAACGCAGCTCCTGGAAGAAACGTGTTTGTAACTCGCTGAATCTGAGCATATATTGAAGTCTCTTAGGTGAATGAACACGCAGCAGAGGAGTTTGAAAAAAACATTTCTTCCATGTTATAGATGCACTGTTACTGCTATTGCTTTTAGGCTGGTGTTTTCCTGGAAATGTTGGTTTTGGAATTTCCATACAAATGGTTTGTAAACTGCTGCATAAGTGGAGCAGTTTAATTCGTTAAGTTGAATGCCCTCATTCACAATCATTCTGTTAGCTAGCTCCGTTTTGGTTTTAGAAGCCTGTGTTTCTAGTTACAGCATATACTCCCATTCATTCTGGAATAGCCAAACGCAGCTCCCAGAATAGACGTGTTTCTAAGTCGCTGAATCTAAACATAGATTCAACTCCCTTAGGTGAACGAACACACAGCACAGCAGTTTGAAAGAAACGTTTTATTTGAGTTTTAGACGCAGTCTTATTGCTATTTCTTAGAGGCCGGTATTTTGCTGGGAATGTCTGTTTTAGAATCTGCACAAAAATCTTTTCTAAACTGCTGCATAGAAACAACAGTTTATCTCAATAAGCTGAATGCACACAGTGACAACCATTCTGTTAGATGGCTCCGTGTTTGTTTTAGAACCAGATATTTCACTTTAAACCTTATACTCCAGTACACTCTGGAATATGCAAATGCAGCTCCTGGAAGAAACGTGTTTCTTACTCGCTGAATCTGAACATATACTCAAGACTCTTAGTTGAATGAACACAGAGCAGAGCATTTTGAAGAAAACGTTTCTTCTATGTTATAGATGCAGTCTTACTGCTACTTCTTTTAGGCTGGTGTTTTGCTGCAAATGTTGATTTTAGAATTTGCATATAAAGGGTTTCTAAACTGCTGCCTAAGA